>NC_134701.1:210791100-210851100 GCF_043290135.1 Rhipicephalus microplus | reverse complement strand
TGCTCGGCGTTGGGGACGAGGAGGCTCCAGACACGTCGCGAACTTTCTCGATTCCGGGCTCGCAGAAAAAGTAGGCATAAAAAGGAAAAAAGAAAGGTCGGCAGACGCTTGCTTTTTGTTGGCGGGACGCCCTTCTTACATAATGGATGTAGCGAGGGTTGGTGTGCTGGCTGTCCTTCTAGGAAAAAGAAAAGAGACGGAGGAAGCAGGGAATAAAAGGCAGCCCGATACGAAGGTTTCTTGAAAAAAAGGAATAAGATCGGGCGACGCGAATTCGAGGGCAAGGATTTCAGGATGTATACCGAAACTTCCAACTGGTTACATGCAAACAAACATGCGTCGATAGTTACAAGCGTGGTTGTGTTAAGACAATTGAGTGGTTTTTCATTAAAAGAAAACGAAAAAAAAAACGCTTACTATCGTTTTGCTTGAGCACCAGGCGAGGCGACTTAGCTATCTGAGCCTCCATCCACGTCCACTATATATTCCTTGGCGTAAGGAGACAAATAATATAATATTCACACGCGGATACGACCAGGTGCGCATTTGATCAAAGGTATACGAGCTTCTCTCTTAACCATCGCACTATTCGAGCGGGATATCCGTGAACGGCTGAGGTTAAATGCACGATGTTTCCGGTTGTGATGTGCTTCACCGCTTGGGCCTTATCAACTGCTTTTCGTCTCAGATTTATGTCACGATAGCTTTTATGCCATAGGTGCCGAGTGGACACGCTTGTCGCAGGCTGATTCTGTATGAGGTTTGCGTACAGTCGTCAGCAAGCGGAACGCCCCGCAGCGTAGCCTTGACTGGTTTGACTGATGCCAGTCGCGAAGTGCTGGGAGATGTTGCCGAGTCGGTATGCTTGGATAGCGTGTCGGTAACATCTCGGTGACAAAACCAAGCAACGCGGCACTTGCGTCGATCAAAACGTTTCAGGCCTCGAAGCAGAGCGTTCGTGTTAAGCGTGCTGACGGCCGTCTGCGATGTCAAGTTCTTTGTAGTACGTTTGTAGTTTTCTGAAATTGTAACCGTGAAACATTTCCAGTGATTGAAGTTGGACCTCTTATTCCAGTTCTATTTAAATTGCTCTCGCGTGTAGAGTGAATTCAGTGCAGTTGTTGCCTACAATTTTGGACACTGCTGGTTCACTATTACCCAAGTTTTCATTACATTTATCGCTAATAAACGGCAAAAAAAAGAAGTCTTTCCCGTAGCCTACTCGCTTGCGACATATTATTATTCAACTTTCCCAGGCATAATCGTTCACCCGTTGAAATTAAACATAGCGTGGTCAGCCAGATACAAATCAATTAAAGAGTGACACGTCGCTAAAAAAATGATTGCAGCAGCCGTACCGCATTAAGTGCCACGACATGTTGCGTCAGCGTATAGAAGTCCGCGTTATACACGTGCTGTTCGTGTGATTAATATTTTTTTTTATTCCTTTTCCCTTCGCCGCAATGCAACAGAGGTGTAGTAGGAGTTACGCAGCAAATATACGGACGCAGCTTTGCTCGTGCAATAACGGTGCTTATTCTTGGCTACGTAACATTTCTGGCTGGCCTTTAGTTGCAAGGAATACAGGTGACGCACCGTACTATTGTACGTAGTAAGGCCAGGTGCATTCTTTTAAAGCGATACGAGAAACGAACCTCTTATACAATGTCACTCAAATCCAGGAACACCTATAAGACTGGTGACGTAACCACAAGGGGCTATGTCATGAAGTTATATGAGTGCAAGCAAGGGTATTCTACTTTACTACTTGAACCACTGCTCGGAATATAATAGAGCTTGAATATAAAAAAAAGCTTCAAGCAACAGTGGCTACGCCTCTGTTGCGCGCACCCCTTTCCCTCCCTCCGAGCCACTTACCAACCTTTTTTTTTTTTGTGGCTTCGCGCTGACGTGATTTAGAAACTAAGCAGTGCAACTATCACAAGTAATCACTGGGCGCTTTTACAGTGAATAATGTCTGCATGCGAAAAAAAAAAAACGTGTCGCAGTGTTCGCCTATGCTTTGACACTTTTGCTAATGAAAAAAAAAATGCGTATAATACAGAAGCAGGTTCAAAATGAAAACTGTCAGGGGTACCTCCTGTTAGAACAAGCACAAATAACGCAAACAAAGATTGCCATTTAGGATAACTGCCAGTTGGGCGTGTTGGTAAATGTTCATGATGTGGAATTTGCTTTTTTGGACGTCACATAACCCAGTGATTTTTGTACTGTTTCAATTTTTTTATGTATCACTTTTTTTCTGTTTTACGTTTTATATTCTTAGTTCTTGACACATGTTTGTTTACGGTTGTGTGTGTTTGATTATGGGAGTGCATGTTTTGTTATATCACGTTGTTGATGATGACAGGGCAAGTTGGGAATGACGTACTTGCGTGTGATGTATTTATTAAAGAGCGCTTGTCTGTGTCCTCTCTGAGTGTGTGTATTCTTAGCGCTTTTTTCACCATGAAAGATTACCAACTAACAAACCGTAAGAAACTATTTCAGTATAACAAACTAGCACTTATTTAAATATTTATGAAGGGATATACATACATAGTGAGCATACACACATAAATATAAATATATTTAAACCAATACATTTATAAATGCACAAATATGATCAAGTGATGCATGTGGTTAGTAAAAATTGTTTGAGTTGACGCGGGAAATATTTTGATGAAGGGCTGGATTTAATTGTTGATGGAAGTGAATTCCAAGATGAAATTACAGTAAACAATGCGGTCATTTTACCGTCGTTAGTGTTTACTTTTGAAAGCAGAATGTTGTTATTTTCAGAAAATCGTGTGTTATTATTATTGTGAAGATGTGTAAGGGAAATTATGTCAGTTTGAATGTCACCTGTTCAGATTCTGAATAATAAAGTTTAAGTTTAAAAGTGGAGTTGATAGGTAGGATTTCAAGAGTGCTAAAGAGAGGTGATGCTGATACAGTGTGTGAACTATGAGTGATTGTAAGGATTGCTCTTTTCTGAAGGTCAATTATGGATGCCAAATGAGTGGTGCACGTGCTGGCCCAGAATGAAATGTATAATTAAGGTGACTGTGAATAAATGCATAGTAAAGTCATTTGAGAATTCGTTGCTGAAAGCAATGTCTTGAGCGAAGGAGTATGCGGAGGCCATACGCAGTTTTCTTGATGACATGGTTTGACATGACAAGGCATAGGTATGATGACATAGGTGTATGATGATGTATGATGACATAGGTCAGGATATAATGTTGCACCCAGAAAAGTAATAAATTTTGACGATGTAATGACGCAGTTATCCATGTGAATTTTTGGATTTATTGTCACGTTTGTGATGCGGGTGAAATTTTATGAAGGTTGTTTTAATAGGGTTGATCTTCATTAAAATGTTATTGCACCATGAAACAAGATTCCCGACAACTGTGTTTAATTTTGATAGCATATTGGTGAGATCTTCGTCACTGGAAAGTATTGTAGTGTCATCAGTATAAAGGATGTGGTCAGAAAAAGTAAGCGATGATGGTAATTCATTAATGGAGATGAGAAATAATAGATGTCTTGGCATTGAGCCTTGTGGAACTCCCTAGGGATAAAACACCGCAGCAGTTCACAACTTGGGTCTTGTCAGCAAGGTAACATTGTAGAAGGGCTAAAGAAGGCTCACAAATTCCCAAGAGTTCAAGTTTAGCAATCAAGATAGAGTGGTTAATGGTATCAAACAATTTAGTTAGGTCAACAAATACCGCCCCTGTTTATATAACTTTATTGATAAACTGTTTTAGGCTATCAGTTAATTTTATTAATGTTAATTCGGTTGACAGCTCAGCAAGAGAACCAAACTGCTTAGGTGACAAAAGATTAAACCTTGTTAGGTAGTTTGTAAGGCGATTAACAATGAGCTTCTCAATAACCTTACTGAAGAATGGGAGGATAGTTATTAGGCAATAATTAGAGAAAACTTTTTGGTCTCTCTATTTAAATATAGGTGTTACGTCTCCTTGATTGAGAATAGTAGGAAAAACGCCAGAGCGAAATGCGGTGCTGATAAGATCTGAAAGCACAGATAATAAATCGGGGCCAACAAGTTTAATTTTGGAAGAATAAATTGAATCTAGGCCACATACTGTGTTCTTCACACCTTTTATCAAGTTCATATTGCTATGTGAGTAGGTATTGTCTGATCCCAGGTTCATTTTGATTGAGTGTAGTGAACATTTCTCAACAATGATTACCTTTCCCTCGCAGATTGCATGATAAAACCTCTGCGATTGGAGTACTTCATTGATATCGAAAGTCAGGGTGCAATTGCAATGTCAACAATGGTTGCGAGAAAGTCTGCCTGAAAAATAACGCGTGCGAAATCGTGTTGCCAATGGGCAGCAGAACTAAAAAAAAAATACTTATTGCGTATCGTAAGCATGCGTGGATGCACGCAGTAAAGTAAAAAAAAAATGTTGACGAAAAGTTATCACTGTGGCAGGGCTGCTTGACATATCTGGAGCTCAACATAAAAATCATTCCCACAGGCATGCAGTCATTCTCATTTCACGTTGTAAGCGGATCTGTCCTTGACTTGTGAAACGCACTTAGGCCCGACGAGGACTACGCCATCTACGCTTAACAGAGGTTAACAATTAGCGATGTCTTCTCCAATTGGGCGGGTCGTCTCAGTGATGCGTTTTCGAAGATTAATCCATTCACTGGTGCGACGAGAGGCCGTTGCTTGAAACGACCACTGTACCGGTCGCTTACTTTATGTTTTGCTGCAATTGCTTTACTTTTGCTTACTCTCTTCACAAGCCTATGCGCATGGGGATTGGTAGAGGAGGGGGGGGGGCGAGTCTTATGACTTTGATATACCATGAACACAATATTCTCAAAATACCATTGATAATAACATCACAGAGAAAAGCTGATGCCTGTACGCCCCAGTCTGGTCAGTGTGAACTCCCCCCCCCCCCCCCCCCAAAAAAAATGCTGGGCGTTGTCAAGCAACTAAACGTATACGATTTTAATCTACCCTGTTACAAATATTCGCGAGGTATTAACCATGTAGGACCTAGTATCTCTAATCGAAATTGGTCTAACACAACTGTGTCGTCTTTGTTTGCGAAATGGATAAATAATTTCAGCTTTTTAGTATTATTTCCTTCATTCCTTTCTTTCATTTATTCATAGCGTATTCTCCAAATTAATGTACAAACGTTCATATTACCAATTCATGGCCAGTCCCCCGCATTTAACGGTAAGGCTTTGCAAGAGGTTCCACTCCGGAATTTTTAAGGTGAAAACCCTAGATGCTTCATTAAACACAAAAACAAATTGAATGTCGTCGTCAACCCGACTGATGTAAAAAGTCATCATCGTGTGATTAGGTTGCATTGTGACGTCACATAACCTGCCGTCACATGATGACGTCATCACATAACATTTCCCATTGGTCAAAGGCGAGCCGATCTCGGAGGCACTACAAAATCACGCGAGGTGCAGTAAACTCGCGATTCCTCGGATCTTGGAGCAAGTGCAAATCAACGTTGGGTGCAGAGTGCTTTCGGGGTGGGGAAGATCCATAGAGTTTTCTATAAATACAGTAGAGGCAGCTCTGGCTCTAGTGTCTATATATATGAAAGCTGCCACGCACGGCGCTTCAGCGAGCATGGGAATGATGGGTAGAACATGGATTCTCCTAGTCTTCGTACTTTACGTTCCGTTTGGTTTCGCGTGGCTTGAATATGCTTTATCACGAAACAACAATCAGCAAATGTTTGGCAGTTACGCTTCACCTTTTAAGATCACCGATTAAAATCGGGTCACGAAGTTCGAAACGATTTGTTATTTCATTCGGAACATAACCGAAACACAGCAATAAACCAAGCCTCCAGTGCGTTCACCGCCCGCAAGCACCTGCCCATCATTCCCATGGCCGCTGTACGACCGCAGCGCCAGAGTCCCGTCTCGTTACCTTAAGGAAACTCTATGGTCTCAGGCAAATGCGTAATGGACCGTGTAACTGTTCAGAGGGGAAGAACCTTATAGGGCCTCGTCTTTTCGGCTTGCCGGGTTGTCGGTGTGCCATGTCGTCATCATGGCATGTCCTCAACACGGCCCATCGTATACAAGAATGCGCCCCCCCCCCCCCCCCAAAAAAAAAGCTGGGTAAATGTCGCTTCTCGCCAATTGTCCACACTGTGCATATTATAAAGGTTCGCCGTTATTGCCCCAAACATGACGTTAGGCTTAGCAGGGGTGTCAGAATACCCGGCGAAATTTACCAAGGCACTGAAGTGTCTTATCTTTTTCGATGGAGGCGAAAATTCTGTAGGCCCGTGTGCTTGGATTCGGGTGCACGTTCAGGAACACAAGGTGGTCAAAATTTCTGGAGCCCTCCACTACGGCGTCTCTCATAATCATATGGTGGTTTTGGGACGTTAAACTCCGCAAATCAACCAACCAACCGACCGACCGACCGACCGACCGATCGATCAATCGATCAATCAATCAATCAATCAATCAATCAATCAATCAATCAATCAATCAATCAATCAATCAATCAATCAATCAATCAATCAAATTTCTTATCTAAAACCAGAGACCCAGACGTGCATATCTATGGTGAAATCATCTATTTGAAACAGCGCTTCTTGAAACTTATCTGCAAAGTGATGCTTGCGAGTAAAGCAGTGCATAATAAAGATTTTGATGTGAAAAACGCCGGCGTGATGTGAAAAATGCCTTGCTTGTCCCCAGGTTTCACGTTATGCCGCTGCTTTACTACAGACACGGACTGCGTATAGCGAGCTTGCCCATGCGCGTTAGTTCCTCGAGAAGCATGGACTGCTGACCGAGTTGGTGATTCACCTTAACTGAGTTGCGCGCAAAATCGAAGCACGAAAGGAAGACACTTGGACATAGCGCACACTAACGACTGAAGTTTTATTGACAAAAAAAAGCAGACATATATAAGCTTAGAAGTGTGGCAGCTTGGGCTAGTTGGTTCGGCATGACGATAGTTAAAGCGCGAGAACAGAACGACGACACAGCGCTCGTGTCCTTCGTGTTCTTCTTGTCTCTGTGTCGTAGTTCTGTTCTCGCGCTATAACTATCGTCATATATAAGTGGTTACAAGAACACGTGCGTACAGTGAAAGAAATGATTAGATGAAAAGACAGATTGTGTTAATGATGGGTTTACAGAAAAGCTACGTCAGCTTTTGGTTAAAGGTTAATTCCTTGCAGCACAAAAGTTTACTTACCTACCGGTGTACATATATACGTACACATGCAAACGCATGCACGAACATGCGTGATTGGTCGTCGGAATTGCCGCCTGGTGAAAAAATTTCTGGCTGGGCCAGAACCACATCGTTCTTTTTAGGAGAGTATAACTTTTACTGAGGTCATTGGCCCTTCAAGATGGCGTCACAGTCAGAGTTCGCAAGCCTCCCCATTAACAAGGTTGTGCCACTTCGCAGTCGGGGATCTTGTAACACTTTGAAAGCGCGGGTCGAGAATGCATAAGCAAGGAAAGCCCACGGGCTACTCTTGTTAGATAACTGCCGTTTTTTGGTGCGCTAGAACCGTAATGGCGGCTTAGGTAAATCCAACGCGAGTGGGAAGTGTCTTATAACGGGTGCACAATATGTCTCCCGGCGCGTTAGCCCGCGGGGTTCACGATCGTCGCACCTCGGGGCGCGCCCATGATGAGATTGGCACGAGCATTTTGTAAGCGGGCCAGTACGAGTATACACGTCCCGTGCGATGTATAAATACCCGACGCTGCAGGCGCCGCTTGACTTCCTTCGCGCCGCCATGCAAACGAGAGCCGTTCGTCTTTCAAAGCATCGAGCGCTGCTGCTTGTCTGCTATCGTAATGCGGGGTATGCAATAATTTTCTAGCTGCTTTCTTGTATTGAGAGTACGATCTAAGTCAGAAAAAAAAAACGTATGTTTCTAATGTTTTAGCTTCTCGTTAGACAAAGTGCGCTATAGCTTTACGGAAACGTTCACAGTGCCAAGAAACAAAATTAAGAAAACAAACAAACAAACACGACATTTACGTTGCAATTACTATACAAAATGCATCCCCTATACCTTGCTTTGCATCGCTGTCAGTTGGTTCCCATCAATATTGTGTCTTACAAAAAAGACACTACAGTGCTTCGCGAGTAAACATAAATTGCGTGAATATAAATATTGTTTAGAGCTCTAATATTCTAAAAGCCCTTGTTAGATTCTAACCTCTGAGTGAAAGTGTCAATTCTTCTGACCGATATACAGTGCATGTAAGTTATTTGACATTACCGAAATAGTCGATCTCGAGGTCCAAGGTTCGACAGCGGTAGTGGCGACCACGTTTCGGTAAGGCCAGAGTGCAATAAAGCTCGCGTGCTTACATCATGTTCTGAAAATGCTGCCTGATGATGCAACGGATATTGCGCCAAGCAGAAGCAGGTTGACCCAGTGATATTCTTCTTTAGATGGAGCGAAGTTTCGCCGTATCCCACAGTCCGAAAAAAAAACAAGAAAAACAAGCTTCGCAATGGACGCACAAATTAGGAAGAAAAAGAAGAAACCAACACTCCAGAGTGAATACGTGCCAAAAACAAACAAACCTTCTCTTGACTGCTGGTCTGTGAGTCGACCACCCAGGAAATTCTCCCCTGCTTAGTGCATTAAAGCGATGCGCCATCCTTGTGCATCCCCCCCCCCCCCCTCCCATCCCCTTGTATACATGAATGGGATGCATATGTTGTCGCATTTCTGTAAGCGTGGAGAAACATGGACGGTGCTGTTCCGGCTAACTAAAGAGATGGGCAGACTTGGCGCCTTTCTTAGATGAATGGAAAGGAGGCTGTCCCCACTATACTCCTCCCCACCCTCGATATTTTGGGCACTCCTATGAGCAATGAGCTTGTTTCTTGTAGCGACTGGTGAGCTTTTCAACTAGATCAGCGAGTTTCTAGCGCTTGAACTCTCTGTAACGTTTTTTTTTACACAATTAATAAAACCGTCAGCGGAAGAGAGTACAATGCAGGGGACATTATTTGTGGTTTCTTGAGAGTATTGTGACGATACACTTATATTAAAAGGAAATCAAAGTGGACAAAAAATCACCTTTTCCCGCTGCTGGGATCTGAAGTACCAACGTTCGAATTACGCGTCCGAGGCTCTACTGTTTCAGCTACGACAAAGGGCGCTCACTCGTTTACTTTTTTTTTATTTGTGCTTAATACACGGGAGCCGAGTTACTGTACATGACCCTTAAGGTTGCATATACAGTAACTTTACATGGAACTGCTAGCCAGCGCCACGTGTAACACACACTCTTAAAAATAAAGGTCGGCATATTCACAAACTAATACACACCATTCACTTGTAACATAAATAACTATAGCCTCTTAGTAAGGGAAGGTAGTATAATGCAGGTTAGCAAAATTTACTACCTTGTTAGTAAGTGGATAGTGATGACTCGAGTGGTTAGTTTATTACTAAATTGTTAGTAACCACCGCGAATAGAGGTTTATGCCTATTTTGTTAAATGTTCGTGTGCGTTGCCATATCAAAATGCTTTTCTTACAAAAATTTAGGCTAAAAAACGAACAGACATGGCCCTCGTAAATTAATTAATGGCTTATAACTACGTCATGTAACTATGCTGTGGTAAGTGCGAATCACAGCAACATACTTATAGAGTACTGACCACATGATCATATAAGCAAATCAGGTTCACATACGTACAGATGTGAATCTCATATGATAGGCTCATATGAGTTCTTATACTCACATGATTATATGCTCATATGAGTATCAGAACTAATATGACCGGATCACGAGAACACGCATGCAAACGCATGCACTCAGACTTCGACATAGCAGATTTCTGCTGTAGCAGCAGTTTAAAGACTATATATACCCCTACTTTGGGATCGCACACCGCGTACTGTTTAGCAGTCACATAATTTATAAGCTAATCGTTGTTTATCATGCATAATCATGCCCCCTTCTATTTCCTTATATGTGTGTTATTACGTCGCACGAAACTTCTATTCCAATGTAGTCAATAAAATTAGACCTTGCCCAGGTTTTGCTTACGATACCACCATTACGGCAAAATGTACTGCGGCATATGCAAAAGACCTGGCAACGTAGGTGACTTAGTAGTTGCTTAGTTAAAAACACTAAGAAAAGTTCTCTGGTTAGTAACGGCGAAAGTTAGTAGGCGCACTAGCTTGTGGCTAGTAAATTGCCGCGGAGGTACTAAAATACTTCGTGAACTAGTAAACACAGGCGTTTACTAACTGATTACTAACTTTTTTTTTTCTAAGAGTGCAGGTGAGTAAGTGACGGATGACGCTGACTATGATTTGACTTGTCTGCCAGCTTCGTAGTCGTATGTAATACAGAAAATGAGCTCCACGGATAATCACTTACTTTTGTAAAAGCTCTGTAGAAATTCTGGGGTCTTAAACATATATGGCAAGCCTCTAGACGTATGCAGAAGCTTCTCTCGTAACAAGCTGCTTGCAGCAACTGAGTAAAGTGAGTCATGAAGGCTCTAACTGTAGCCTGTGATGCCTTTTCATATATTGCAGCCTCACTTTTCACAGTGTCAGTAAGTATTGAGTTCCCCTGCACGTGAAAGGACTGTTGTACACGAGAGAAAAAGAAAGTGGTACTCTGCATGGCTGAATTCACCTCTGGCTGTTGAAGAACTTTCATTTACACGCACTGACCAAAGAATTATCGGAAGTATCGTAAAATAGCCAGATAAGTAAATAGGAAGACTCTGACTTGCCCGTTCAACTAATTAAATGAAACAGTCTGCGACGCTCGCGAAAAACCGATACGAGTGGAGAAGTGTTCCTGCTGAGTATTCTAGATAAGAATATTGTCACGAGATCGTAACGGTGACGAAGGGAGAAGACTATACATCGAAGATGAAGCTGTTCATTTGGGCCGAACTTGTAGCCAACAAACGAAAAGTAAGATTACAGCACTACTCACTGGTACCGATAGCGCCGAACAGAGGGTCGATCAACTGACAAGCGGCAAAAGCGCGTCGGTATTTATACACGTGCCGTCGAATATTCTACAATCATCGCTATAGCAGCCACGTAGGTTCTAGAATAATCTGTAATGTTCGCGGAGTCGGCGTAATCGTAACAAAACGATATATTATACAGTTCCGAACATCTCGAACACTGCAGGCGTGGTTTGCGCTGAAAATTGCATACAGTGGAATGGGACGATAACAAAACTTGAGGAAAGGAGTGTGGCAGCTTGGGCTAGTTGGTATGGCATGACGATAGTTATAGCGCGAGAACAAAACGACGACACAGAGACAAGAAGGACACGAGCGCTAACTTTCAACTGAGTATATTGCGCAAATCGCGAAAATATATAAAGGAGACAGTAACCATGTGACAAAAACCACATGGCACAAAGAGCAAAATGTGAGTAAGGGAGTAAGTTATATTACCTTTACTTTTATGTTTCGGTTCCTTATATACTTTTCTTTGCCTCTTTCTGTGCTTTTATTTTTGGTTTTTTGTTTTTCCTTTACTCATGTTTTGCTCTTTGTGCCATATGGATTTTGTCACATGGTTACTGTCTCCTCTATATATTTTCGCGCTCAGCGCAATAAACTCAGTTTGAAGTTAGCGCTCGTGTCCTTCGTGTCCTTCTTGTCTCTGTGTCGTCGTTTTGTTCTCGCGCTATAACTATCGTCTTGAGGAAAGGAACGTGGCAATATCGTATTGTGGTCGTTTTTGTCCAGTGCGGAAACAAACAGCAAGCGCAGTTGTTGCGAGTGTACAGATGAAGCACCAAGGCAGCCCGAAGGACGCTACGTTTATTTCGGTTCTCGTTCGTATTTGCAACCATTATGTAAGCCCAGCTCCTGGCCCGCCTCGCATTGTGGCTGCGAGCGATGTTTTGAATGATCATTCTCCTGTCCAGCATCATTACGGCAAGCAGTATCAGCCGTAGCATCACGTTAATGTCATCACACGCTAACAATATCTCATATCGAACGAAGGGATCCAACTATATATCTTTAAATATTCAACTAAGTTAAAAAAAGGTCAAGGCATGCCCACGTACCCAAAAAGCCAATTTTCGGAACTTATTTTTATCGTGTGGCGCTGACATACAGAAAGGTTGCCGCTGCGCGCGGTAGCTAAAGATTTGTGTGACTGTCCCACATGAACACCTTCAGTGGCCTTCTCGAAGCAGGTGAATGGTTTTGCTGTCATGTGCTCTCGAGAGGCTATACATGCAGACGTCGGCCACTTACACCGCCGAAAAAGCGTCACACGACGGTTTTATCGTGGATGCGTGCTGAGTGTCTCCTAGCGCCTCCCGTGAAGGAAATGAGAGTACTGCAGCTGTAGGCTACCGTTCAGCGCCATGCAGAGCCGTGGAATCATTTGTGAACACGCACCAGCGCTCGCTCGGAGCGAACACCAGGGCACGAAACGACTCGCTCGCTCGATTTCGTGCCGACCGGTTGTGACCTCGCGATCTCCGACGTCAGCGTAGCTCTGGCCGACTGCGCTGGCCTTACGCCATCTCCTGACGCCGATCTTCGACGACAGCGTAGCTCTGGCCTACCGGACTTGCCCTACGCTATCTCCTGACGCCGACAAGAGCTCTCGCCAGTGGTGCCCCGTCCTCGGACTCCTGCAACCGTGTCCATCTTTCCTGTCTTCTCCTTCTGTCGTTCGCTGTCCCTGCGCATCGCTCTTTCTTCCCTCTCTCTCTCTATCTCCTTATGTGTTAATCCTATCCTCTTAATCCCTTCTCTAACCCCATCCCTCGAGAGCTACTGTTGAAGTGTCCTCCCCCCGAGCTACTTTTCTCTTAATATCACACACCCCTCCCCCAGGGCACGAAACTGCAATCTAGAATTGTCGAAGCAACCAACGGTGTGTCAATAGCGCCACAGCAGCATTCTGTGCGAGCTCGCTCCGTGGGATGCCGATCGGGCCGCGTCACAACGGCTGCCCGCGGCGAGCACCTCGGCGCGCATCCCAGCGGGGCATTGTTGTGCCGCTCGGGAATGTTTTTCTTCGATCCAGAAAAGAATGCCCACCCGATCGGCCTGTGGTTCCCGACCTTGCGTTGCTCACGCAAAAAGACGCGGAGGAAGCGCAATCTGCGCAGCAACCTTTCGTCGATGAGACGTGTTCTCGGAAGCCAGAGACGTCGTCCTGACTCGTTCTCAACAAACAGCTGCGCTCGATGCGCGTTCTATGCGTCCGAACGCGCAAGGAAAACAATAAGGAAAGAAAAAATAGCAATTGCATGCAGCGGAAGGAACAAGAGAACACCGATACTGCGGCGCTTACGAACGAAAAGCTATGCGGTCGCTGGCAGGAACATTTGGCAGTGACGGCCCATGATGAGCGTGGACATCGCGTGGACTCTGATCTGAGAAAAAAGAAGTACGGCAGTGGCCAGCGTTGTGATTGCATGCCTTCTTCGCGGAAACCCGTCTAGGACGCGGCGTGACCTTGTAAGTTAGCGCATGACAACGTTGACAGGTATGCTTGAGAAATCGACGTGAATTTGAACCTGCACCTTGGCTAGTTCGTTTTACAGAATCACGCGAGGGGAAAGAAAAAATTGCCACCCACATATCTCGCATCAAAGCGGGAACCTATGGCGTTCGTTCCGTTTTCCTGGCACAGCCAACAGGTCAATCTTGATCGATATGTGGGCTTTAACGTCCCAAAACAACCATACGATTATGAGAGACGCTGTAGTGGAGAACTCCGGAAATTTCGACCACCTGGGGTTCTTTAACGTGCACCCAAATCTGAGCACTCAGGCCTACAGCATTCCCGCCTCCATCTAAAATGCAGTCACCGCAGCCGGGATTAGATCCCGTGACCTGGGGGTCAGTAGCCGAGTACCTAAGCACTAGACCACCGCGGCGGGGCAACCGGTCACGCTTCTTCACATATTGCCTGTTTCTCAGGCGCTGACAGCATAACATTGTTGCCACGAGGATGAGTGCAATGTGCACACAACTATTTGCGATGAGAAACATGGAAACTGTTTTGTGGAGCGCAAGACAAGTACTGTTCACAAGTACCCTTTAACATGTGAAATGTATATCTAGTGTGAGATTTTCAAAAGCCAAGAGTATACAGGGTGCCACAGCTATTTTTAGCCAGAGTTTAAAAATATGCCGACACACCAAATTACAACGCGACCAAATGCATGTTGCTGAGTAGTGAATCAGATTATTTTTTTTTGTGTTCTGATCAATAGTCTAACAAGCCCTTTTATTATTTTTTGCTTTATTGTCTGTTCATAGGCGCGCATACATCAAACCACAAGCGTAACTGAAACAAGCAGTTTTATTAACGAACTTTCTAAGCAACGAAAATGGGCCGGGCATTCCAATAAGAAAGTTGTTCATCGGTTTGCAGAGGGCCAGATTAGAAAGTTTAGAGCTTTATATCTGTTAATTATTGATGTTTTTCTGATAATAACAAATGTCCGTGAAATACGAAAAATGCCACGTGAAAAACACACTGGCGTGTCTATGCGCGCCGTGATTCTGGGGTTCCTTAATAACATTCCGTGTATATGGACGATACGCTTCCTTCGCACCGGCTCATGGCAGTGGTAAGCAGTCCCAGTGGTTATCGCTTTTATAGCCAATAGCGAAACGCGTTCAACGCTAAGCCACCACCATCGTGGCGGCTCTGTCAAGACAGCACAATCGGGCAAATTCTATGGTCGTTCGTACGCGGAACGTTAGGGAGCACTAGGATCATCATGCGCACTGGCGCGCCAGCGGGCTTGTCACGTGGTATTTTTTGCATCTCGCGGGAATTTGTAGTTAATTGTGCGCTTATTGTGCATTTGCTGAGCAACATCACTCAAATTGCAAAGTAACGTAAGGAACGGCTAACAGCTTGACACATGCAGCGCACACCCCAAGCAGAAAGCATGCATGAAATTAGCAAACACAGGACAAGCGCGTAATAAAAGCTTTCGCAGCTGTACTCTTAAAGCGTGTTATACGAACAGAAAAAATGGGCACGAAGCGAACCCATAAGCATATGCAAGACAAGCGCGAACTGTCACAATTCTTCCCACGACTTGTGTCAGCAGCGGAATCCTTTCGTAAACGCGGCAGTGGCAGCGTGCGAAATGACCTTCGCCCTCTCGTGAATTACGAGTCTGAGAAGCACGCGTGCAGGAGAAACCCACGCTCCGTGGGGGCGGCACTTCGTGGAGGCGACGATCTTTAGAGCGTGCCCAACGCAAGCCTGCTGCGCTATCTCGCCACTGATAATAAAAACGCACTAAAGTTTCAAAGCTTTGAAATGCCAAACGATGTATTTTGTATACAAATTGCTTGCCGTAAGCATTCCAGGTAAGGTACGCTCTGTGACGTAGTAATTAGCCCCGCGCGCTCGGAATCGAGATTCCGCGTGACAGATGCTTGTCACTTGGTTCTTTCTTTGCAATTTCTCAGTGTATATTATCAACGTCAATTTCCTGACGGAAGTACATCAGCAGAGCCGTGGTAGACCCCGGCATAAAACACTTTCGTGCTAAAAAATAGTAAAGTGCTCGAGCTTTCATACCGAAACTAGCCCGCATTTCCGTATTATTGCTGAAGGTTATAGCGTGCGCTGACGAACAGGCGTAACTTCTGGTCCCCTTGTCATCTTCCCTCTACCCCTCCTGCGTATACCCTTCAACGCGCTTGCTGAGAAAAAAAAAAAACGCTTAGAGCGTGCGATAAATCTGTATCTGCGCGAACACTGGACGCATTCTAAAAATCAGATTTTGCGGCAATTTATTCGTCAGGCGATCGACTCCTTTAATGAAGTTACTAGGAAAAGAGCTGCATGCAGGGCGTCTATAGGGACTATCTTTTTGCATCAGATGCTGCTGGACTCGGTGGTGACCTGGTTTCTTGTCTATATTCGCACGTAGGCAGTGACAGCAGGATCAGCAACACGTGTCCGGTCGTTCCTGGTGCCCTGAGTAAGCAAGAAGGGTGCCCTCCGGCAGCCCTGATGCCATGCCCGGGACAGCCGAGTGCGTCCAGCGACGGGACTACCACCTGAGCGGCGTGGCCACCACTGCTCGCTGGCCACCCGAGCAACGTCGGGTTGCCGTGCCACCGGCGGCATCAAGGTGGGGACTACCTAGCCCCCGCCTCGTAAACAGCCACACGTTACGGACAGAAAAGTCCGCATCGCCAATCCGGAACAGCTTCCAAGACTGGAAACTGCTGCAAAAAGCGCTTACGTTTCAAAGGTACGATATTCACGGCCATCGCGTTAATCGCAGTGATGAAACAACGGAGAAGCTGGCGAGTTTTCAAAAAACGGGAGCTTTCTTTGCCGCTTTCACGTGGTTTTCCGTACGTTCGTTCTCTTCTTTCCGAATAAGGCACAAGTTCAGGGAGGGATGAGCACTTGCAAAGGGGAAAAGTTCTTGAACACGGGGTGTCTCTGGAGCTGACGTTTCGACGAGTGTCTACTTCATAGCAGCCTCTGCCTATACCTTGGCACGTCTGTGTCTGTGTGCAGTTTCGTCCACTCTCTTCCAACGAAAGTAGAAGAGGAGGAGAAGGCAAGTGAGTTGGTGCCCTGTCCTTTCCTTTCTGCCGCCCCCCTCGTCATTTCACTTGCCCTCTCCTCTTCTTTTGCTTTTATTGATTGGTGGAGAGTAGACGTAACACACACACACACACGCTAAGGTATGCAGTTGAAGCCTTGAAAAAGAAATACACTTGTTGAAATGTCGGCTTCAGCGACACACGTGTCCAAAGATTTTTCATCTCTCCTTTCTGAAGTATTTGACCTTTTCTCCAATTCTTTGCTTTCTGCAACACTTGTGAGCAGGAGTACCTTCCCGGACAAAAAAAAAATATATCAATTCGAAAACAGGTATCGCAGACAAATGATTACCTAGTATGACATCTATGCCCAGCGTTTAAGTGTTTATTAACGTTCGGTTTCACAAAGCAGATGACGTGTTTGTATGCCGAAAGCAATGCCACGCCATTTTCAGCCACAACAACGGTACACGTGCAGTCAACTCGCGGCGCTTATACATAACGCAAAGAATATGTTTCGCTTTCACTTCAACACGCATGTGTGCGTAGCCAGGTTGACACACGTGCATGTTTCAATAATACCATGTGCTCTGATTGCAACGCGTGTGCAAATATGAGGAGAGCCCGCGCAGTATTACACTTGAAGTCAGTATTAGTATTATACTTGATTGATATGTGAGGTTTAACGTCCCAAAACCACTGATGATTATGAGAGACGCCGTAGTGGAGGGCTCCGGAAATTTCGACCACTTGGCGTTCTTTAACGTGCACCCAAATCTGAGTACACGGGCCTACAACATTTCCGCCTCCATCGGAAATGCAGCCGCCGCAGCCGGGATTCGAACCCGCGCCCTGCGGGTCAGCAGCCGAGTACCTTAGCCACTAGACCACCGCGGCGGGGAGTATTATACTTGAAGTATTATACTTCATATATTATATATATTAATACTGACATGTATGATATATCAGTATTATACTTGAAGTTGGTTCTGAGCCCAGAACACGTAGTTGAGCTCAGACAGCCTGGGTGTTACTTTTGGTGCTCTCCTCGCAGGTTTGTGGGTGACATTACGTTGAACGTCCACTCAGACAAGCGGTAAGATGGACTCAAGAGCCCATTATTCAAGCGAGGCCAGCGCGAAGAGAACGTTGTGGACGTTGAGGTACACCTTTAATCCGAAACTGTTATTTCACAACATACTTGAGCATGCCAACAGTAGAAAGTCCAACACATCTTTTTTCTCTTTTAAGTCATACCTTTCTTTTTGCTTCTGCGAACTGAAAGGTAGCCTCATGATATTCTGCACTGAATGAGAGGGAATGACCACAGGTTGCTTTCAGACCTGCAGCAGGTGCTACAGCATTCTTCTCAAAGACTGTAGAATGGTTCTATCCTGTAGATAGCATCAAAACATTCCTTTCAGGGAAGTAGTAACACTACGTCCTACCACAATGATTTCATTTGTGTATACGTTTATATGGTTCTTATTTGTCAAGACTAGAACAGTTCTTGTTGTAAACGTGGAATACGAACATAACAAAAAGTGTCACGTGCTAATACGCGAGCTTCGTTGAAAACTCGTCATTTTTTACGGCTTGCTTGTAATGACGTCATTGCTCCGACTGATTGCGCCGGAACTTTGTCCCGCTGGGTTGGCCCCCGTAAAATTGCTCAATAACGACAGAACGAAACGAAACAAGCGTACTGCTGTTCTTCTTTTCTGTCACTACTGCTTGTTTAACGGAATGGTTGCCAGTCCGTATGTGCTACCATCAACAAAGCGATGCCCAATTATGATGTTTAGCGTTTTTTT
This sequence comes from Rhipicephalus microplus, assembly GCF_043290135.1. Taxonomy (NCBI): domain Eukaryota; kingdom Metazoa; phylum Arthropoda; class Arachnida; order Ixodida; family Ixodidae; genus Rhipicephalus; species Rhipicephalus microplus. The sequence goes on along the minus strand of NC_134701.1, from coordinate 210,832,699 downwards.
GCTTCAGTGAAATGGAGGACGGAGAAGAGGAGGATGCCGGAGCTGCAAGGTCGGAGGCCGAGGATGCCAAGAAGTAAGCCTCGCTAATCCCTCTCTTTTTTGTAGTAACAATGCGGTTATTTAGAGATTTGTAACCGTACCATCAACGAAAGCTTATCTCGTGACTACTGCTCTTTGAACAAGCGCTGTACTATATTGTCGCTGTGATGCCGTCTCCATTTGAAGCAAGCCAACACGTAGTTGCCATTCGCAACTCCAGAAAACGCTCCGTGTGCTGGCAACATTGATCGAAAAAACAAAGATGGATACGCTGAATGGGGTCGACGCGGCATTTTCGCTTGGCGCTGCGCCGAAGTTTTTTGATTGCGGCGTCGGATAGCATTGCTTCGTCGAAGGCGAAAAGGTGCTGGCCGCGGACCGCATCATTCTTTTCGGAATAAAGGATTTCACTGGCGAAACAGCGGAAATAGTAGCGTTGCGCTGGGTGCGCAAACGTCGAGCCTCTTTGGCGAGCCACATCGGATTTGCTTCAAGCTGAAGGGCCTGTCTAGCGAGCCCGAGGTTGAATAAGGGAAAATGTTCATGCGTAGCGGGCCTATCCGAAAGGCGCTAGCACTGTTGCCCTGCGTTGCTACACTGCTACAGGTGAGGCCTTGGCAGTTTTGAGGTGAACTACGCCGCGACTCGCGCTGCGGATTGCATGTATCCTATTGAGTACTGTTGTTTCGTCAAAAGCGGAATACGCATGCCCTTTACTTGATTACAGAACGGAGCTATGCCTGGGCCAGTGTATCTTAAGATAAGACAAATCGTAGTTTCGATTGTGATATGAGTGCTCCTTTCTTTTTGTTCGCTAACTCATGTTATTAGATTTATAATGAATAAGGTCGTGTGCTTCCTGAAATTCACTTGCTTGTGTAGGCAGTAGTTAATATTCAAAGAAGATAGATGCACGCACACTACGCACGCTACGAATACACGAACGTGAGATACATACACACGAACATACAGACACGCACGCGCCTGCGTGTACATATACACACATGTGAAAAAAAATAACAGCAGCTTAATATGAGTATCGGTAGCTCCACGAGTACGAGTTGCGCAGAAAACAGGCATATGCGAAACATCATACACTCACACACGTAATGCAACAAATTTTCTAAAGCGCTTGCATATAACTATGGTCTGTGATTATAGAAGATACCGGAATGAGGCACGTTTGCTTAGAATTATGAGCGGTTTTCGCCAACTCATCCGCCATTCCATTTCCCTTAATTCCGCAGTGACTGAGAACCCACTGAAACGCCACTCGATGATTCGACTTCGTAGCTTCTGAGAGCTCTTTTAGTATAGCGTATACTATACGCACATCAATGTGTCTTGAAGTGGCGTTTTCCATACATGCGAGTGCTGCCAGAGAGTCTGTAATTACCACCCATTTTCTTGGTGTCGTTGACAGTTTAATAAAGCTTATGGCTAGCAAAATCGCTACGAGCTCCGACGTTGTTGAAGAGGAGAGGTGGCCCAACCGACTTGCATAGACTTTGTGTAAATCCGGAATTATAAATGCTGGGGTCTCTGTCACTTTGGTGACGGAGCCGTCAGTGGCCACGTGAGTGCATCCTTGGTACCAGTGAAGTCATTCTATTGACGTTTTAATAGTTGGTAGCTGAAGCAGCCATGGCGGGTAGTTTTGGTCCAGTGGCCAATGTGTCGACACAGGAAACCGGGAAATGTACTGTTGGTACACATGGTGTATTTGCGCTCCGGCACGGGTCACGGTGTTGGATATCAGTGGATGTGAAAGGTGTTGCGTGACTAGTCGAAAGAAGTGCCCACATGTCTCCACATTTCTAATTACTATAAAGTTGGGTTCTAATGCCTCTGGAAGGGTCAGAGACCTTGATGTTGCTTGTGGAACCCCTTTGCAGGCAGAACCACAGCGAGATCGAGAAGCGACGCCGGGACAAGATGAACATGTACATCGGCGAGATGGCCTCCCTGGTGCCCATGTGCAAGGCCATGTCCCGCAAGCTGGACAAGTTGACCGTACTCCGCATGGCCGTGCAGCACATCAAGACCATACGTGGTACATGCTCGTCACGATCACTGGAATCGACGTTCAATGTTCCTTTGAATGCGTGTGCTTTACAGAAACTTAGCTGAACATTTACTGCACTGTTAATGACTAATGAATGTACAGAAAACGATGCCATTTATCCTTTCAGCGATTGATTGTGGTGCTGCGATACTGCGTAGCGCTTGCTCACATTACCAATATCAGTCCGCCAATCAATCTCTGTGATCGACTCATGGATCATTTATGCCAACAGCATTGCTGGTCTGATGGCGGGTGGCCGTATTCAGTTCATACCATCAATTTGTCTTCAATCATGCAGGTTCTATAAATTCGTACACGGAAGGGCACTACAAGCCCCCATGGTTGTCGGACGAGGACGTCAAAAACGTTGTTTTACAGGTAAGTGATAGCGTAACTTGAATCCTGGAAGTTTATTAATAACCTTCGTGTAACTCGAGCTCGAAGTTACCCACAAAGCTTATTTTCACTTGCGCTCAAGGTAGCAATCGGCTAGCGATCTCTCACCGTAGTTACTGCAGCTAATCTGAGGCTGTCTTTATCGGACATTGTTTGGTGGCACGTCGCACATTCCTTTGTCCTCCCTCACGGATAAGGAAGGAACGAAAATGGGAGGAAAACAACGGCAGGGTGGTTAACCAGCCTATAGGCAGCCGGTTTGCTGCAGTTTTCCAGGAAGAACCGCAAATGTGTTTATCATATATTAATCACGTGACAAAAGATTCACTCTTTGCGAATGCTTATCGTGAAAAATCGAAGTTCATAACCTGTAGCTAGTGTCACGTGAGGGTTTCTTAGAATGACTTTGACCGAACTCTTTCAGGGAGGCATTGAAGACTATGTGGTATAATGAATGACCGTGACATTTCAAGAGCTCTTACCTAAGGTATTTCTGATGAATTTTCTTTATTTTTTGCAGGGTGCTGACGGTTTTCTGTTCGTTGTGAGCTGTGACCGCGGTCGAATCCTGTTTATGTCGGAGTCGGTGCAACAGACGCTCAACTACACACAGGTGAGGGACGAAGTACCACGGGATTATCTCACACGTATAAGGGTCTCAGCATAAAAAAAACCTGGTTGGTCTCTCTTTTTAGGAATCAGTATAACACGAAAGTGAAACGCGTCCTCGCAAATGTAGTTGAGCATTCATTGTACATTGTTTCGTCACAAGAACGAAGGAATGAATTCTGCAGTAACAAATTGCAATGATACGTGAAGAACGGCAAACAGCTCGCAATTCGCTGCGCGTATCTCAAACAGAATTCACACGCGAACTGAGCGCAAACAGGGCGAACTCGGAAAAACAACTGTCTCAATTCTTACTTCGTGTGTGAGAGCTCAGTTCTTTCGTAAACGCGGCCACGGTAGCGAGCGAATTGACGTTCGTGCTCGCTTTAACTTATGCAACTTCAAAGCAAACTTGCGGTTGAACCACAAAAAGGCACAATGCACCCGAATACCGAGATAAGCGTGCGCGCGAGTGAGCTACTACGCCTCAAAGAACTTCTGACGCACTACGACCCCGCTATGTGGAGGCGCGCGCGCACAGCGACGCGCGCGATGGTGCTACACGACGACCTTTAGAACGCGCGCGCCCAACGCGCTCCCGTCGTGCAATCTCACTACAGATTACTGAAAGCGCGGAAGTTTTCGAGCTATGAGGACCGCCAGCAGTGCATGATGTATATAAATGGTGCTCCGGTGACATGTTGGAGAAGGGTCGCTCTGTGGTGTAGTAGGGAGCGTCGCGCGCTGTGGAGCGTGAGGTCACTGGTTCGGCGCTTCGCTGTGGCACTTTTCCTTCTCGTTTTTTTTTCTTTGCAATCTGAAAATAAATATTTTGCAAAGTCATATTCGTGGAGGAACGTGGTGGACCATGGCATAAAACACTTTCGTGTTAAAAAAAACGGAAATAGGGCGACAGTTCACTTATCTTGTTTCTCATAAAAATGTAGTAGAAAATGACTCACAAGAGCTGCCGCGACCAATGCTTCCTAGTACGAGTTTGGAACATTTGACTGAAAGAGAGAGAAAGAGAGAGAGAGAAGAATGTAAGGAGAAAGCGTTGTGGAAACATTGGGAAGTTGAAGTATCATTCTGTCGTCTGCAAATCCACTCAAAGTGATAGATTAGAGAAAAAAAAGAGAGAGAGAGAAACTGATAGAAAAGGCAGAGAGTGTAACCAAGCTTTGGCTTGGTTGGCTATCCTACGCTCGGGAATGGGGGAAAGGGGGAATAATAGAAAGGAAAGGGTAGGAAGAAGAGTAAGAAAGAGATGGATGAATACAATCTTGTTGCGTGTATTCAATTGAAAGAAAGGAATAAACATGAATAGTTAAGGGGAAAAACTATAGAATGATCTAATACAAATGTTATTGTCTAAAGAAATCAGGTAATAAAGTTTTCCTACTCCACAACAAGAATCGCCACCTTCCCGTCAGAGAAAAACCAGCTCAATCCTCACGATTCACACAAATGGTAGCTATGCGAATCTTGACTCAGGGTTTTCTCACTTGAAATACTGAAAGGTTTTGGCTTTTACCCGCAATGAGCTAATCAAGGTTACAGCAATGGTGTGTGCGCGTGCGTGTGTGGGTTTTGAGTATCGTTTCATTATACTGTAGTAGGCGTTACTGGTGCTGTAAAAAAAGTAATCGGGCAAGTTCTTACAGATGACCGGAACCAAAAAAAAAACACTGTCATACAAATACGATTTTATGTCACCTAGCTGTAACGAAACCTCGCCGACGTTTTAAGGCAAAGTGCTTATGGTGCATGATGATGTGTTATGTCAGTTAACGCATTCACCATCGTCAAGGTTCATTTTTCATCCCTCTTTTTGACATCTTCAGGGAGATCTCCTCGGACAAAGCTGGTTCGACATTTTGCACCCCAAGGACATCGCCAAAGTCAAAGAGCAACTTTCTTCGTCGGACATGTGTCCGAAGGAAAGACTCATCGATGCAAAGAGTACGTGCTTGTTTCCTTAATTACGTTGTGCCTCGTTATAACGGCAGTAATCAATTAGCAATTCCGTCTCGCTGTGCTTTGTACACAATGAGATAATGGTGTAATTTAACACAATTTATCGACCACTTAAAGGTAGCTATTGTAACTTTTCTGCGAACAACAACTAACAGCTAGGAAAACAAGGCATCGCGGATTATCTTACGCGTGCGTCTGGTTGACACTATTTTTGACTGATAACCTTGCCGTTTTGTACCAGTGCTAACTAAGTTAACGGCGTGCAACAACATATGCATGAAAACTAATGTGTGAATTCGGTGTCCCGTGACCTTGTTAATTATTCTCATGTCACTAGACAGACGACCGAGAAATTAATAGTGCGAAAATCCAAAATGGTGCCTTCCGTGCATAGATTATACTATTATCTATGCATTGTGAAAATCCTGTCTCTAATTAGCTTTTAGTAACCAAAGCTCTAGCTCTGGAAATTCCGAAAAGGTGGAAGTTTAAGGGAAGAGTGAAGTTCGAAGTGAAGAAAAATTCGTGAATACGGAGGGTCACTCGTGCCGATGTTTTGGCTAGTGGACTTGCCTTACAGCCTTGAAGTCAGACACCCTGTGCTCCCGATTTTCAAAAGTCTTTTACAGGTGGGTAAAATGACGCTGTCCTTTTTCAACTTAGGTTGGCGAAGTCGCTCGTGAATCAGCTCGCTCAGACTCAGATCGAGCCGTGAGTACGAGTCTGAGTGAGTCCGGGTGAGTAATATTTCGGTGAGTGAGTCAGGCTCGGGAAAATGTCGGCGAGTCTGGGTCCGAGTCAGTCCAGAGCGCCAGATATGTTTCACGAGTGAGTTTAAGTGAGCTGCACAATTTCTGCCGACCTGTGAGCCCTACGCACTCGTCATGACACGTGACCCGTTTGCCCCGGTTCACGCAGCGATGCTCCCGCTGAAAGGGGAATTTCCGCAGCGGCAGAGCAGGCTGTGTCCCGGTGCCCGTCGCTCCTTCTTCTGTCGGATGAAATGCAAGACGCAGGCGACCGTCAAGGAGGAGGCCGACACCACGACGGGCGGCCAGCGTCGCCGCAAGTCACACAGCTTCGACCGCCGATACTCGGTCATCCACTGCACCGGCTACCTCAAGTCGTGGGCGCCCGCCAAGCTCAGTCTGCCCGAAGACGCCCCAGCGGACGACAGCGATGGGTACGGGGACCATATACGCAATATCGCTTAGAAGGGTGGCGGCGTGCGCTAGTTGTCATATGGCAGCGATCGTCCTTGTTTCTCTGCTGGTCCTAGTCGTCAGCTGACGCCATAGAAATCATCATGAGTACATCATGTTTCTTTTCTTGTTGTTGTAAGCTGTCAGATTAAATATGTAACTGTGGACACAGTAAAGACTCCACTTGCTAAAAGGCACGTTACACGCACTCTCCGTCCTCCTGCACCCCAAAAATTTACCAAATGGCGTGTGTGTGGGGGGGAGGGGGGGTGGCAGGTTCGGATGACGTAGCTCTGGTTACCCTCTTCGCCCCACCCCACTCCAGAAAGCTGAGAAAAATATTTTGGGGAAGTACGCAGTGAGAGAGGGACGACGTCATGTGGACTGAACTGGCCTGTTTGTATAACCCGGTCTGGAGAAGTTTTCAGAGAACGGACAAGAAACATAAAGGAATTGCACTCGCCAGACTTGCACTAGAATCAAGCCAAAATCGCTGATCGTGACGGTGGTGGTGGTGGTGTTGCACACCTGGCCGTTAATCACTCTGCCTCATGCAGTGTATCTTCCCGCATATGATGTTTTACTAGTACTTACGAGTTTCACTTAGGCTAGTCTTTCGGAGATAAGTTGAAAGTAATCACGGACACTTCATAACGAAGCACTCGCTCACATTTGGGAAAAAAAAGATCTGCTCATTAGAAGGTAGAGGACACCATCGCGCGACCATGGCAAACTGCACCTACTCAATTCGCTTCCCGTAGTGCACGTCGAAAAATAAAATTAAGCTTACTTGCGGCGTTTCGCACTCAGTTTACAATAAATTTACACTGTGCAGAGCTAAGCAACGGCATTGTATTTGCCCCTAAGTTCCGAATCGTCAACTGGAGTTCGAGGCAAAGTTAACGTGTTGTGGGTGAGAGCGGTGTCTGCGTTGCGTCACATTTCTCGCATGATGGTTTGCTAACGTGCAACTAGATCTTAGCACTTCAATTTCCTTTGACCCTTCTGTGCGCGAGCTCTTCCTGATGGATATATATTTACGTTGGCACCTCGGGGGTCTGGTATTCAGGGCGCCACGAAATAAACCCTGCACGTTGTTTTCCAGGTGCAACCTGAGCTGCTTAGTGGCTGTGGGCAGGGTGCACGGAGATCTGGCCAGCAGCCCCGCGACAAGGACAGCACTCGATGCCGAAGCGGTACAGTTCGTCTCTAGGCACGCCGCCGACGGGAAGTTTCTTTTCATAGACAAGAAGTGAGTGCCTCTCGAAATTTCCCACAGATAACGTCACCCTCGCTTTACTGCAAACACTCTCCCTGTCGAAGATAGACTACCGTATCGGTTTCAGAAAATAGCGCCCCTTCCGTTATCTTTTCTAAGATATCAGCCAACTACGACTGTCTGGGACACTGCCGAAGAGCAGAGTAATTTATTTATTTATTTATTTATTTATTTATTTACGAACTACCTACATTGCCATGGCGGCATAACGTTGGGGGGGGGGGGGCAAAAACATAACCAGTATAGAAGTACGCATTGAAGATATATACACATACATTACAAAGATCACCATAACATTATCAAAGGAACCATAAGACCGGCTCAAAGAAGTGCATTTTCAAGATACGCAGTACAATCACTTATTTATCGAGAGCGATTTCACAACATAAAAAATGAATAATCATTCGTTATAGCTAATAAGTAGATCGTTTGTTAAACTATTCGGATTCTCTATTGTTTCAGGAAGTAACGAGTAAAAAAAGGTTGGTTCTACAGTTAAAGGTAAAAACCTTTTTGCTGTTATCACAGTGAGTGGATGTGTAGTGTGTTTCGGCGAGATAGCCGTGATTATCAATAGCTCTGGTGGAGTTACATATTTGGGGCAACAGTCTATTTAAAGCGGCCCTGCAACACTTTTTCAGCTTGGTCAGAAAACGCTACTGATCGGTATAGTAGAGGCTCCCGACAACACGCTAGCCAGATATTATAGCGCAGCACGCGGCCTGGAATTCACAATAACTTATCGAAGTCAGCTAAAAATTGCTTTCTATTCTCTCGATAAATGGTGGAAGACGCTCAAAAATCCCTCGTAGAAAGGCCATCTATCAGCCGTTGGCTTATTTGAACATGACGAGCTCGGTCGTTGCAGAGATCGCCGGGGGAGGCCATGACTTGGCCACGTGTGCGCGCGCGATCATACTGAAAAAAGCCGCGTATTCGAAAAAAAAAAAAAGCTGAAAGTCACGATGTGCACGTGACGTATTTTTGCTGCCCATGCCATGCCCCCTGCTTAGCTTCCAGGGCTTTCGTCGGGAGGAGAGAAAAGAGAATGCGATTGCAGCGTGCGACGAACCTTCGTAACTCCGCTCGTACTGGACGGATTCTTACAAGTTTGGCGGCGTTGAATTTGTGAGAGAATGAGCTATTTTAGTGAATCTATTTTGTGGTTATCAGGGTCCCTTTAAAGACACTGCGTGAAGTTAATTGCGGTTATTGTGACAGCCCACGTAACAAATTATAGCAGGTTACCTGAAACTGATTTGACAACATGACATGCCTACCGAAGTGGTCGCGTTAGAGGTGTTCCGACACATTTATTTAAATTTATGGAAGATATTATTACACTTCTGGGAATGCCTAATTGCCGCTTCCCTCCGTTCAGAAAGATGACACCTTTATGTGTTATTATGAAAGTGGCATGACGAAAAAAGACGAAAAAGCTGCAACTACACAAACACTGTGGTTCATGATTTGCTGATAGCCGATCTAGGCGGCACAATTTTTAATCATTCATGTGATTCAGCACGTCGAGGGGATGGTCTGACTCACGCTTGAAGCGTCGCTGTTCTTTTCGGTGTCATGGTCACTGATCGACTTATACATGTATGCCGAGTGGCTAGAAGCCGTGAAGTCATTGCTAGAGATTTTTCAAGACCAAGACAACAAAGCAGAAAGTTACGAATGAGTGACGTATACTGCACACAATTTCCTTTGATGACAACCTAGTATATGCGTTCATGCACTTAGATGACCGGGATACGATAAATAAGTCAGCTATCTCAAAAGTGTAAATAGGGCAGCTCTGCCCGAAAGTCGGGGCCTTGCCACACACACAAAAAGTTCCGTTGTATTCCAGATAGTTGTACTTTTCCGAGAACTCCGATGTAAGTCACTCAGAGCTTCAAATGATGATTGCTAGTTAGTTGAAGCACAAGCGATTTTGAGTAGATGCTAGTAAATACCAGCCGATAATTACAGCAAATTGTTTAGCTGTCTACTCGTTAAAAAAGATTACGTGCTATGGTCGGATGATCTTATTACACTTCAGTGCCAGCTTGAGGGGGAAGTGTTCCACACTCGCCGTCATGGCTGCGAGCAGCGCTAACCAACACTTTCGGGGTTTGCATGTACTAAATACCCCGTAAAGTAAGTGGGGTAGCGACCGATTCCGTGGCTCAAATGATAGGAGCATCGGGTGCGTAATCCGAAAGTTACAACCTTGGTCCCGGCCGGCGGCAAGTTGTCCTTTCACCCAGTTTAATTTCTTCGCATCTACATCCCGATTAATGCAATACGCTTAAAAATACCATTATCCTGCCTGGCTACTTTATCTGCGAGTTTTCATTTTCATTAACGTTGTGCCAAACAAATACACGAGCCCTGAACATTTCCTTCCTTCCTTCATTTGAGTAGACATGAAAGTTGATCCCTACGTCTGAATCGTCTGTGCACAGGGCAACATTGATCCTTGGTTACCTGCCGCAAGAACTGCTTGGCACAGCGTGCTATGAGTACTACTGCCAGGACGACGTCTTGAGGTTGTCCGAATGCCACAAGAAAGGTAAGTACCCGGGCGTTTTCAATGTTACTTGATAGTTGCACGTGGGGACGTACACGTTTCCCGACTGAACAAAGGTGGCAGTGATGAATCGTGCACACTTAACGAGGTGCAAAAAATAATGTTTTACTATACTACCTTAGCTAGAACAGCTATTTCCTAGTGTGCTTCAAAACTGCGCAATAGCATGAAAGCTGTGTGTTCAGCGTCACACTTCCGGACATTTTTCAGCACGTTAAGCTCAGGCACTATGTATGTGTACTCGAAATGCATAAGCCACACCAAAATTACTCATTTTTTTATTATTTAGTTTGGTGGAACCTATCCTTTTTTTTGCAATGCGCACAGTTATTATTGTTTATGCAGACATTTCTGGACACTTCACACTGTTACCGACCTAGTGTGTAACACTTTTCAGTTGTGTAACGTGTCTGAACGACATTCAGAGAACAATAACGCTAAACAAATTTTACAATATTAAAACGCCACTGTGATAAGACGTCAGGTTTTGGAGTTTCCATGTTGCCTAAAATACATTGGAAAGCAACGGTGTCAAGTCTGATGTGCCATTCATGTTCACAGTTCTTCAAACGAACGAGGTGGTGTGCACGCAGCCATACAAGTTCCGCGTCAAGGAAGGTTCTTTCGTCTGCCTCCAAACTCAATGGAAGGCCTTCAAGAACCCGTGGACCAAGGAACTCGAGTGCCTCGTTGCCATCAACACGCTCATTGGGTAAGCGTCAACTACATAAAAAATCACATTTCGTTTATTCTTTCACGTGTGTGTAGTGTACTGCTGCAGACACGTCTTGTTAGGGTAACTAGTGGCTTTCGATGCGGATTAGCTCCTCTTCTGTGGCTCAGGCAGTGACTGTATCGCCGAGATAATCAGATATAGATAATATCTTTTGGATACCTCTTTACCAGCCTCTTGCGCTCATGAAAATAAATGAACTCTGATATTCTCATTGCATGCACCTAGACTGAATACTAAATGCATGACTGATATGCCACGTATTCATAGCAGTACCTTGAATCGCCAGCCCTTTAGAACCATTCAAAGTGCTCTCGTCAGCTGTAAGCTCCATTAGTGAAACTTTGTGGCAAAAACACTTATAACATAGTATAGTATAGTATAGTATAGTATAGTATAGTATAGTATATTTCAATAAGTGTTACGGCGAAAACGTGACGACGGCTATGCTGCTCCACGCACAAGGTGTTAAATAATGAACAGTAAAAGCTACCTGATTCTTAAACTTACATAGAAAGCCACTTGTCCTTAAACAAAAAAAAGCACACCAGACAAGTGTAGAGCTGGTTATCTCCGAGAATTAGACTGGGCTGAAGGCACAAGTGTAAGTTGTATATTTTGTGTAGGCATTGTCGTCCTTGTGTTGATTTAGTTTATAGTAGTATAGTGTAGTGCAGTACAACACTGTATAGGTAAATATGGTGTAGTATAGATGTCAAAGGCAAACACCATCCACGAAATACCGCACAGTGGAGGAGCGCTGATAAAATGAAAACTTACCATATACACAACTGTGGCGTAATGCTACCACTGAACTGAGGGGTTTCACGATGAGGCTTTACAGTGGATCAGGCTTTCACTGTATAACCTAACTGAGAAACTTTGATACCTGGCGTAAGAGTGTTCAAAGGTTAACGTGGGTCTGCAATGTACAGATGCAATAACTTAGAATAACTTTGAGGCAGCTTGAGTGCACTGATGCATGCATTGACCATAAGGGTCACAATGGCCATATCCAGTTAAGCCACACAAATATGACACTTACAATGCGTCAGAAAAGCCACAGTGGCCGCACCCAGGTAAGTCACACATATATCACACTTACAGGTAGGTGGGTGCACATTTGGGCGAGTTGTTGATCATACATCTTGTGGCACTTATTTGAGACACCATTACTTTGCTTTTCGCGCCTTGAAATCACATAAGTTGTTCATACGCACTAAGCTCAGACAACGCTGCAGTGAGAAGATATCGCGCTGTCCGTGATATTTCATGAAAATAATCCTTGTGCTGCACTCTGAGCAGATCTCAAGAGGTGGTTATCGTGGACAGTTCGAACGGTCAGCTGGACGAACTACTGTGCGGAGGTTCGACCGTCGGCAGCGGCCAGGGCATGGACGTGGTGATGCACAGCGCCGTGTCCTCGGACCACGGGAGAGGAGTCATGACCCAATCGAGGTGTCCAATGGCGGCGCCTCTCTCAAGTGGTGCAAGTCGTGTAGGTGCCGGCAAAACTGGCCGCCACATTCCCGTGCACGCACTCGGCAACCAGGCAAAGTAAGCGCAACACTATTTCAGATAGATAGATAGATAGATAGATAGATAGATAGATAGATAGATAGATAGATAGATAGATAGATAGATAGATAGATACGCTCAATGTCGCCGAAGTTTGCTAAGAAATGCTTCGCATTTAAAACAAGAGACAGGTATGTGAGCCAACCTTCGATCGCTCTCACAGATGCTGAGATTTCGTATATACTGCGTAGTTGATTACGTGATTGGCGGGGGAGGGGGAGGGTTTGTCAGTGTTTTAAAGGCGAAGCTCCTTGAGGCGTGGGTAGGTCGTCACCTGTATGTATGCATGTATGTAGTAACCACCTCACAGCATATCCACGGAGTGAACAATGATGAGTGGGGCGAAGCTTCAAAGGGTTTTATCGGCAAACCATGAATCATCCGCTGGCTGCGTCCGTCCGTCGTCTATCTGCCTGTCTGTTTGATACATGGACGGACGAATGGACGCACGGACGGACGAACAGACGAACGCACGCACGGTCGGACGGAGAGGCGCATAGACGGATGGAAGCAAGAACGAACAGACGGACGGAAGCGCGGACGGACTGATGGACGCTTCGCCCCACTCATAATTCACTGCGTGGATATGCTGTGAATTTTTTGTTATGCCTTCATGTTTGCATATATATGACACTTTTTTTCCCATCAAACTTTCAGTTGTTAGACAGCGCTCGTGCCGTGCACTTCCTTGTGTTTTTTGTGCGCTGATCGTGATTGGAAAAAAGTGTACATAAGCCTTCTCGAATGCCAGTACTGCAGCCAGCGACCACGCAAGAGCACACTGCTGACTCAGGCTCTGTAAAGGTGCCTCCTTAGATTGCATATTTTGACTGAAGCAAAAAGAAAAAGCCACAAGGTGGGAGGAGTCGTGATTCTTTGTTTGGAAAAAAGGAAGAAATTTGATTGCGCACCCCCGCAACTGTATCACATTATGGAAGACACCTCAGCAGTGGCAAACTGAAACAGGTGAACACAAGCAAAATAATGCAGTGAATATAGGTGAAGGAAGGTTGATTGAAAAAAGATAAAAATGAGAAAAAAGTACAAGCGCTCTCGGAGCCTTGCCACGTCGATAAAGTCGAGCAGTGCCGACAAGACATGTTCAATGTTATTGCACCGGTAGCAAGGGAACAGCAGGTGCTCGGATGTTGTCCTTGAAAGGCCAAGGTTGGCGTAGACTACCAGGAGATTGCTACTTGCCTCGCTCAAAGCACGACAGTGGAGCGGGAGAGGATTCTGACTTTCTGTGTTTCCACAGTGAACGCGGGAGGGGCTGCCCTTTGTGATGAGCTGGTGAATGCTTTCTGAGGAGCGAGGGAGTGGTCGAAGACACTTGCCGACAACTGTGTCAATATATACAGGGCCTTCACGTTGCATTGTTTTCGTCTCGTGACCGCCAGGATTACGTGACTTATAGTTTGTGCGCTATTGCAGATCGAAAGAAGCCTGCCAGAGTTCGAGTGTCACACTTCTAGATGCAAGCTGCCTTGGCGGGACTACAAACCAGCCATCCACGTCAGAGGTGAGTTAACATAAGGTGTGATAGTGGAGAAGTCATCACTGATACTTTTTTCATCTCTGATATCTCCATACATTTATAGACGTGTTTCTGTTTTAAAGCCGTCTTTAATTGTGAGAGCAATTATATGGACCGTCTCGGCTGGCTTTTTGCCGTCGCCGTCATTCACCGTTATGTGTACGTATCTATATATATGAAAACCCAAGAAAGAAAAAGAAGTCGCCACGCTTCCCGTTTATTATCCCGATGCATACCCCAGCGACACATGCCCATCATGTGGACACACGGCGACACTCGCACAGATGTTCCGGGAGTGTAGAACAACTCCTCCCGACTCTACCTCAAGCAAGTGGGAGAGGTCCCTCGGGAGCTCACTTCTCGCCGACCAGCAATGGGCCTTCCAGCAGGCCCACGAAGCGGCCGCCAGGTACTCCCTGTCGGTCCCTACGTGGGAGACGCCCGCTACGTGCTAAGCGCGTCCTGCAGGACTGAAATAAAGTTTTTTTTCATTTCATTCCATTCCAGCGCTCGGCGCCCAGCTCGTCAAGATGCGCCAACGTGCGCTTATCTACCACGCGTACTTTGCCCCGCGAATGGGAGAGGGGGAGGCTAGATGCTTGTGCGTGCGCGCTTATCCGGTGGTAGGGAGAATCGTGTGCCTTCTGATTGCGTTCTGTCCGGGTCCACAAAGGTCACTTTACTCGCTGCACAGGCCCAGTTTGCGAAAAGAGCGTGCTTTTCATACACAGCGAAGTATAACAACTGGGACACTAGTTAGTTTGCCCTTATATGTACTTGTGATTACGTTTCGTTCATCGTTTTTGTTTAAGCAGCGCTAAGGTCCGAGTAGTAAACGTTGCTTGTTCACTCTCGTCCTAGTGTATGTTGTATTCGTGCGCCATTTGTGTGTGAGCAGCGCGCTGCACGTTTCAATCTGCTTGTCGTTCTCAGCGTTACATTTTAAGTTGTTGCTATCGCATTCATGGTTTCGCCCTTGCGACAAAACTGTGACTTTCTTTAATGAAGCGCAATTTAACAAATATCTTGCTGAGCACGGAAAGCGATATTCCCTTCTTCACGTTTTGGCAAAACGTGGAAGTGTGAACATATTGTCCATCGTGAAACGCAGTCGAAGTAGACTTAAGAACTGGTTTAGAGCTTATACTTCATTAACAAATTTTTTTACACGCCAAATAATCTTTCTTTAAACAGCTAATAATCCTAGATATATATGACACATAAGAAAAAAATGAAAGAATGTACGTGTTCATAGAAATGTAACATATACGTCTCCTGAAGTGAAGTTTTCTCGTCTCTTCGGGAAAGTAATTATTGCCTTAAGTAAAGAATGCAAAGATGCGTAGAGAAGTCCTAACATTAAATAGGCAAACAGGTCAACCGGAACAGCTTTTGATCCAGTTTGCCAAAACGTTAGGGAACAAACTGCAGAAGAATGGCAAACTACGCTTGCTACAATGTCTTTTTTCTTGTCCTGTTTTTATCTGCATTGTTTCCAACTACAGCATGGCAATAATATTGCGGAAAGGAGCAGCTGAGGAAGCGGAACCACCATGTGGGTTAATCTAGTTTACTTTGACATCAGCTGGAGTGCTTTGTCATTGAATCGATTGATAGATATGTGGGGTTTAACGTGCCAAAACTGTTTTTGCTTTCCCATAGTAGAGTACCAAGTACTCTAAATCGTTAGCACCTTTTTCTAAACAAACCACCATATGAATATGTGAGACGTTTTCATCGAATCGAAATTCTGTGAATATTAGGGCCCAAAAAACTATTTTACAAGTTGAACTTATAATACTATAGGGGGGGGGGGGGGGTGGAGGCAAAATATTGTCGCAGTGCAACGCGAACAAAAGATGACAGCAGCTTACGGCAGCGAAAAGAGCGTATTCAGGATCAGCTGTACAGCAAGATGCCTGCTTCGTTGTCGTCCCGAAAAACCACCTGACGCACTAGCTGGAATCTACAAAACATTTCTATCATCGTTCTTTTTCATATAAACACGTGTCACTTGCCCCTTCTTCTAAGAGCATCGTCCCGATGCTGATTCAGACGCACAGTATTTTTTTTAACGTGCAGTCAGTCACTCACATACGGCTTCATACGCACTACATGAACAAGTTCAGGCTGGTGCTGGTGACGCCTCGGGCATTGGGGACTGTCGCAGACAACCTCGTAGGTGACGTCACTTAGCTGGCGCGATACTCGGTATGGCCCGAAATATCGCCTTAGCAGCTTCTCGGACAGTCCACGTTTTCGCACGGGGGTTCAAACCCACACTATTGTCACCGATTTTGTACGTTACAGTTCTATGGCGAGCATTGTAGCCGCCTGCGTCGTGGTCTTGTCGCTGGTGGATCCGTAAGCGGGCGAGCTGCCTAGCTTCTTCCGCGCGTTCAGTGAACACGTCAGCGCCTGTGTCGGTAGCGTCCCATTCATGTGGCAACACCGCATCCAGCATAGTCCGTACCTCCCGTCAGTGAACCAAGCTGAATGGAGTCATGCGAGTCGTCTCTTGTTTAGCCGTATTGTATGCGAACGTGATATAGGGTAAAATTTTGTCCCAATTCTTACGTTCGACATCCACGTACATCGACAGCATGTCTTCAATTGTCTTGTTGAGGCACTCCGTTAGTTCATTCGTGTGCGGGTGGTACGCAGTGGTCTTACGGTGAGTCGTTCCACTAAGCATCAGGACGTGGTCTAAAAGAGCTGCCGTAAATGCTGTTCCGCGGTCTGTGATCACGATAGTCGGGGCACCGTGGCGTAGCACAATATTTTCTATGAAAAATCTCGCCACTTCCACTGCGGTGCTCTTTTGGATAGCCTTTGTTTCGGCATACCTGGTTAGCTAGTCTGTTGCGACTATAACCCAGCGATTCCCTGCAGTAGACGTAGGAAGGGGTCCCAAAATATTCATTCCTATCTGTTCAAACGGTTTACGGGGAACCTGAACTGGTTGCAGCTGACCGGCGGGTCTCTTTGGAGGTGACTTGCGTCGCTGGCAAACGATGCAAGTCTGAATGTGGTGCTTGACGGCTGTTGTGAGTCATGGCCAGTAGTATCCCTGCTGTACTCTTGCCAATGTGCGAGTGTAGCCTAAATGGCCAGACGTCGGCTCATTGTGGCATGCTTGGAGCACTTCAGTTCGAAGGGGTGCAGGAAGAACGAGCAAATAGGGAGCTCCGATGGATGAAAATTTCTTTTGTAGAGGACGCCATTGCGTAAGCAAAACGACGATAATGTCTTTGCAAAGACTCTAGGTGCCCTCGAAGAACGTCCGTCCACGTAATTAATCAAATCAAGCAATTAAGGGTCACTTCGTTGTTGTTGGGCAATCGTAAACGCGTCGAGAACACCAAGAAAGGCCATATCGTCGTCGTCAGAAAGAGAAGCTGACTGTACTGGCGATCGAAACAGGCAGTCGGCGTCCGTATGGCGCTTCCCAGACTTGCGTATGACCGTCATATCAAACTCTTGTAACTTCAGACTCCACCGTGCTAATCGGCCGGTTGGATCTCTTAAATTAGTCAACCAACAGAGGGAATGATGGTCACATAACTTTGAAAGGGCGGCCATACAAATACGGGCGAAATTTCATAACTGCCCAGACCACGGCGAGGCATTCTTTCTCAGTTGTTGAATAATTGGCCTCAGCGCGTGTTAGCGTCCTGCTTGCGTAGGCGATCACTCGTTCCGTGCCTTCTTGCCACTGCACAAGCACAGCTCCGAGGCCTACATTGCTTGCGTCAGTGTGAAGCATTGTTGGCGCTTGCTCGTCGAAGTGAGCAAGCACTGGAGGTGTTTGAAGACGTTGGCGGAGGTCATTAAACGCTGCTTGCTGTTCGTGGTTCCACTCAAAGGTGGCGTCGTCTCTAGTGAGGCGAGTTAACGGCGACGCAATCCGTGCGAAGTCGGCGATGAACCGGCGATGAACCAGCGATAGTAGGCGCATAGGCTCAGAAAGCGCCTGACAGCTTTCTTATCGGATGGTACTGGGAACTGTGCCACGGCCGCAAGTTTTTCGGGATCAGGCCGAACGCCGGTACAGCGGGCGACATGACCAAGTAACAGCAGTTCTTCAAAACAAAAGTGGCATTTCTCTGGTTTCAATGTGAGGCCTGCGGAGCGTATGGCTCGTAAAACAACTTCTAGCCTCTTGAGATGCTCGTCAAAAGTTGGGGAAAACACTATGACGTCGTCTAGATAAACTAAACAGGTCTTCCATTTTAACCCTGAAAGTACAGTGTCCATGAGCCCTTGAAAAGTAGCGGGCGCTGAGCACAGACCGAAGAGTAGAACTTTAAATTCATATAAACCATCCGGCGTCACAAAAGCGGTTTTTTCCCGATCTCTAGAGTCTACCTCAATCTGCCAATATCCACTTCTGAGGTCCATTGAAGAAAAGTAGCGAGCGTTTCGAAGCCTATCGAGGGAGTCGTCAATACGTGGAAGCGGATACACATCTTTCTTAGTCACTTGATTCAACTTCCTGTAATCCACGCAAAAACGCAGGGTACCGTTCTTTTTCTTAACTAATACTACAGGCGATGCCCACGGGCTCTGTGATGGCTGAATCACATCATCTTCAAGCATTTTAGCGATTTGTTGCTGTATCACTTCCCGTTCCTTTGGAGCCACACGATTAGGATTCTGGTGTATAGGCCTTGCTGCGTCGTGGGTAATTATTCGATGCTTTGTTAGCGGCGTTCGACCGACCCGTGATGTCGATGAAAAGCAGTCCTGGAATTCAGCTAGCAGCTCAAGAAGTCTCGTTCGTTCGTCCCTTGACAACGTAGTACCAAAGTCAAGATTAGGTACTGATTTTTCTTGCGGTGCTTCGTCTAGGGCCGATAAACTGCCTTGGATTTCTGCAGTAGTGTCAAAGTAAGCGACGGCTGTACCCTTCGGGAGATGTCGGCGCTCAGTGTTGAAGTTAGTGAGCAGCAAGTTTGTGCGTCCAGCAGTGACAGTGACAAGACCTCGAGCAACTGAAATACCGTGGCTAAATATCAGTGAGCTTATTTGGTCAGCGATGCCGTCGCCGTCAAACGGCTCATCCCCTGCCACCGAAACAAGCGTACACGATCGTGGCGGGACGACCACATCGTCATCCGTCAGGCGCAAAGGCCCTGAACAAGACGTATGTCTCGGCTCTGAACAATCGACTAAAGTAGGGCTGTTGTTGCGAAATGTAATGACACTGTCAGGGATGTTGATGACGGCGCCATGTTCTCTCAAGAAATCCATTCCGATAATCAGGTCTTTCCAGCATGAAGCGAGAACGACGAACGTCGCCACGAAAGTAGAGCCACCGATGTCGAGCCTTGCTGTGCTAATTCCGACAGGCATCAGTAATTGGCCGCCCGCCGTCCTTAAGTGAGGTCCCGTCCACGCTGTCTTTACTTTCTTGAGGCGTACGGCAAGGTCATCACTGATAATAGAGAAGTCCGCCCCGGTGTCGACTAAAGCTTTGACTTGCTGTCCACCCACAAGAACGGTAAGGCCTGGGGTCACAGTTTCGTCGGTATTACGTCTTGTCGGCTTTACAGCGTCCTGAGGTGGGAGTAATGGAGGCTTTTTTTCTTCGTCTTGACAGCCTGCAACCTTACCCCTTGAGGTCGCCGCCTTCAGTTTCCCCGGTGTGGGCTGGGTGACCTCGCTCCTCTGGTGT
This sequence comes from Rhipicephalus microplus, assembly GCF_043290135.1. Taxonomy (NCBI): domain Eukaryota; kingdom Metazoa; phylum Arthropoda; class Arachnida; order Ixodida; family Ixodidae; genus Rhipicephalus; species Rhipicephalus microplus. The sequence goes on along the minus strand of NC_134701.1, from coordinate 210,813,029 downwards.
CGGCAAAAGTGCGGCGCTGCAACGAAGGTGACTGGGCAGGAGAAGGAGAGCGTGGTCGACGTCGGAAGACCGGCTCGTAATCAGTGTAGTCTCGTCATCATTGTTACGGCGGCCGTCGAATGGGTGTCGAGGTACCGGAGGTCCTTGAGAACCGACATTGCCACGGCGGTATACGTACTCGTTGGCATGTCGAATGTCAAACCATGGCCTGAGAGGGCGAGATGGATCGGCGCGGTGCCAGCAATAGCGGGCTATGTGGCCTACACCTCCGCAGTTGAAACAGAGTGGACGCCTGTCGGCAGTGCGCCAGGTGTCTGTTCGGCTAAGCTGTGGTTGCCGTGATGACTCCTCACGCGACGAAGGCCATGGCAGACCAGAAGACGACTGGTCGTGTGGGGGCTGGATGGGTGGGCGCCACGATGTCTCCCCCTGTGGTGGTGACCAAGGAACAGTTGCAGGTGGCGGGTAGTATGAAGGCGGAGCGGGTGGGGAGCTTCGAAGGGCTGTGGCGTACGTCATGGGACGTTGTTCGGGGGCAGGATCAGCTGTCGAGAATGCTTGGCGGATTTCGTCACGGACGACTTGAGCGACAGATGCCATGGGTGTATCCACTACCGGAGTCCGCAGCCTTTGCAATTCTTCACGAACAATCTCTCTAATCATGTCACGTAAGGAGCTATGACTGTCAAACGTCACAGCGGCGGCCTGAATTTTGGGGCTGCTGCACAAGCGGTCATATTGTCGGCAGCGTTGGTGAAGGGCCCGCTCGATAGCCGACGCTTCTTTAATGAAGTTCTCTACAGTGCTTGGCGGGTTGCGCAGAAGTCCGGCGAACAGCTGCTTTTTCACGCCACGCATGAGGCAGCGCAACTTCCTATCTTCAGTCATCTGCGGGTCAGCCCTCCGAAATAAACGTGTCATGTCTTCGGTGAACATGGCGACCGTTTCATTGGGTTTTTGGACCCTTAGCTCTAGTAGTTGGTGGGCGCGGTCACGTCTGTCGACATTGGCAAAAGTTTCAACCATCTTCTGGTGAAAGTCGGTCCATGTCGACAGGTTGCCTTCTCTGTTCTCGTACCAAGTACGAGCGCTGTCATCGAGATAGAAGTAGGCCCGGCCGAGCTTTTCCTGAGCAGACCAGTGGTTGATATTCGCAACACGGTCATAGTGGTCTAACCAGTCTTCTACATCTTCGTGTGCGCCACCACCAAAGCGTTTAGGCTCCAGCGATTGAAGAAACGTTACCTGGGATGGAGCGGGAGGACTGGTGCCGAGAAGTACAGGCTGGGGGCTTGTGTTGGCCATTTCTAGATGTCTGGTAGAGGTTTTCTGCGAGGGGTTGCAGTCTGGAGGAATACCTCGTAGCCGACGACTGAATCGATGGACAGGGGTTGCAGTAGGCACGTCCGGGCTGGATGAACGGCTCTCACTAGGAGTGTGAAGCATCGGGCAGCGTCGCGGCCCAGCACCTCCACCAGTGTCGCAGTGCAACGCGAATAAAAGATGACAGCAGCTTACGGCAGCGAAAAGAGCGTATTCAGGATCAGCTGTACAGCAAGATGCCTGCTTCGTTGTCGTCCCGAAAAACCACCTGACCCACTAGCTGGAATCTACAAAACATTCCTATCATCGTTCTTTTTCATATAAACACGTGTCAATATTTAGAAGTCGGTAATTTTTTTTGTTTCCCGAGGGCGAAAAAATTCTTGTAAGTATTTTTCATTTCGCTTGTTTCTACACCACCTTGCCTCCGAATATTGCCGGAATGTTGCCCGTCTCCTGCGCGCTGAATATCCAACATGTTCTAACTTGAAGCTTTAACGTGGTGATTAGTTCTTTCGCAACGCCTTATGATAATTATACGAGGGCGCACGGTTATGTCTGATCTCAGGAAGCAAGGAAAGTGTTCGGTAGTCCATCGCCCAGCACCGTCCTCACCGGGCCCGGTGACCGGAACGGCGAGATGCAGACCGATTCGCCCGAGCCACCGCCTCAGTCGGGTCACGCTGCTGCGTCGTTCAGGTCCGCGTCGCCAGCCAATCAGGCCATGGCAGAGTCCGGTAAGTGCCCTGCCCGCTAGATGAAAAGTTAGCTCCGTCGGTATGTAATCTGTAAAGGAGCGTAAAAAGTATGACGCTGTCAACTAACATGTAGTACATTCTTTCCTTGATTGCATGCAAACGCTTGCCACTGAGAACAAAGATGGCCTGTAGCTTTACAAGGCATGAGCCAACTTTAACTTATGTGACTAATGGAACATTAGGTGTGGCCAAACGTCGTAGAGTTATTACTGGTCATTGTGGCGAGTGTCAAAAGTGTCCATAATGCATGAACGTTTCTTTTTTTCCAGATTATTGCTTAATGCGTGGGTTATTTCTTTTTCTTTGTATACGCTATTCTGTGTGCTGTCGAACTGGGTCATTAAATCCAGTCAAACTGCCACATTTTCTACGAATCAGAGAGATCGTAGCTGTCATGTGAGTCAATCGGAGTTGACAAGACGGTGAATTGGACATGGCGGATTTTTACGTCGCTTCCGACAGCATTTCGAGATGTTCCAGTCAACTTGTGAAGAAGGCTGCCGTGCAGACGTCGAAACGTGTTTTCCAATCACATTTCTCATACCTTTGTCCCGACTAGACAGGCTCCCATCATACCGCATACTTCATCTCTGCAGATGCCATCCGGTTTGATGACAGAGGCCTGCCAACGTTGCGGTTTCCTATTTCACATTCAAACCAAAATCTGTTCGACAGGTCACGTTCTAGTGTATCAGTATCCAAAAACATTTCTGTTAGCTGTTTCGACGAAGTGAAACGCTAATAATTTTGAATCTTGAAATTTATGCCGTATGATTACATAAGATTTTTGAGCCTTAGCGGACAAAATGCTACTTGAAGTATGTTTTAGCTGCTTCAAACGCCTTTGAATGCTGAGCGTCATGACACTTCATTATCTCAACCCTCAAAAACAATCCAGGACATAGTTTGTAAAATAGTTGGGGCAAGGTAATTTGCAATTTTGTGAAAAGATGTGTCCTGGAGTCTGAACAGACCACGAAAATTTACTGCTTGTAATGACACGTTACGGAGCAGGCGGGGAGTACAACCACATTTACATCTTTTGCTGAGCACACCTCTATTTCATGATATGCATTGGCGAATTACAATTGAAAATAAGTAACGGCTGCTTAGACGTGAACAATGACGTTTTATTCTTCTGAAGTCTAAAACCAATGCATGAAGCTAATCCATCGCCTGCAGTGCTTGGTCAAGCACAGTCTTTTTGGCTCAGGGAGGGAAGAAAATAAGAGTGCACACTGTTGGAGGATTATTCATTCGAAGTGTTCTCAACATTCGGTCCGGGCTACCCAAATTAGGTTTTTATTTTTGGAGGGCGGTAGGTGAAAGAGTACAAGTGTTTATAGTTTCTCGGACATCACATTTTAAGACAGAACCATACTTGCGACGTTCTCATAACGGTGGTTTTCGCTCTATGTCGCAATAAAGCCAGTTTGTGATGCGGTGTTGTGATCAGTTATTATTACTAGAAAGTGACTGAAATTAGTACGCGAAGTCTGTGATGACTAGAGTTTCTACACCGCTGAGTGCACCATGACACCAGAAGAAGAACTTGGGCCGACTTTCACAATTAAGCCATCACACTTCATTGTGGTATCGTTTACAAACCAGGTCACATGCCGAGAATAATTAAGCCTTGAGTAGACGTGCAGTAATGGCTTAACAAACCCACCACGATGGCCTGGCTAAGGCGCTCGGATGCTGACCCGCAGGTCGCGAGGTCGAATGCCTTCTATGGAGGCGAAAATGCCTGAAGCCCGTGTGCTTAGATTTAGGTTCACTTTGAAGAACCCCAAGTGGTCGAAACTTCCGGACCCCATCACTATGGTGTGTCGCGCAATCACATGCAAGTTTTTAGACGTTAGACCCCAAGACTTATTATAAGTCGTAGTAATGGTTAAAAAACATGTCAGAGACTATTTACATAGTTTGTAATACCATCACTGTGTACCGCGCTCTCATGGTGGCAGCTTCTTTTGCTTCCAAGACAAACGTGACAGTTTTATTTTAATACTTTTTTTTGTTTTTAACGACGCGCCACTTACATCCTGCAGCCCAACAAGTTTGTTAAAGGGTCGCGAATTATTAAACAGCACAATAAATATGCAATAGTAAATACGTGAAACAACTTCATCAACAAAGTCTCGCTCAAGTATGACTGCGATCCACTCGCGTATACTTAACTCAGTAAGAGATCTTGCTTGTAGGTTTACGTTCTGCTTCTTCATCCTAGATCTGGACCTGGTGAACAGCTTCGTGAGTCGGGACATTCTGACTGCCGGAAGTCAGGGCAACAGTGAAGGAAACGACGAGGCGGCCATGGCGGTGATCATGAGCTTGCTGGAAGCGGACGCTGGACTTGGTGGACCGGTGGACTTTAGTGGCATGCCGTGGCCCTTGCCTTGAAACACCCGTGCGCCCTCCTGTTTACGTGGAGCTATCGCGAACCATTCGTCGCGTCGAGCAGAGAAGAATAGAGCATCTATGGACACTCATGCGAAGACATTGCATCTAGTCTGTATTCACTCCAAAGTGTGTGTACGTTACCGCACAGAACTCCAAGTCACGCTTTGGAAAAGACCAAGCCCAGCAGGAAACGTTTAAAAAAACTGATGACCATCTCTTTCAGCGTGGTTCGCGGTAAACCACGTGGCGTGCTTGTCATAGAGTGCTGGTCTTATTATTTAGGCTTCCTGTGTTTTAACAGCGAGTTCTGCTTCTATACGCCAATGTCGGTTGTGCTCCACCATTTCCCTATCCACAGATTGACGTGAGACCATGTCAAACAGCCGCTTTGCAAGCATTGTTAAGATAAACTCTATACCGTTGCCGCAAGTATTCTGAGTGCGTAAACGCACACATTTGCAATCGAATACCTCGGAAAAAGATTAACAAAGTAGCAATGTGACAAAGCAGTGCGCTCACAGTGGTAGAGATCACTTGAAATAGGACTGGAACACGTTAGAAGTTGCTTGTACAGTACCCGTAAAACAGGCAGAACAAGTGTCTGATTTACCTCGTTTCTGCGTCGTCTCCTTTGCAAAGCGTCAGACGATGCCCTCACTGTGAGCCCTTGCAGGCACGTGATGTGATGTGGGCTTTAGCTGACACACAGTGGGAAGTGATAGAGGTTCGATTCTGTAGACGCATCATGTCGCATTCAGTAAGTCTAGCCGTCGCAGCCGTGTTGGCGACATGATGGGAGCTGTGATACCGCAGAATATACCGAAACGCCACTGTACTTGCGGCAATGGTAAATTAAGTTAAAACCGAGCAACAGCCTGAGTCACGCTGTGTAAGTTTGAACGGTGTGCTTGAATCAAGTTTTGTTTTAATTACGGCGATCTTAACAATAATCGTGAAGGCTTCTATCTTGTCATGAATTTCACAAGCAAATGGAGATATGCAGCCAACTAAATCGAGCGATGATTCTGTGTTTGTCATAAGGTGTCTGTTGCGACGGTTTTATAATAAAGAAAACACTGCAACTATATTCCATGGTGTATATGAGGAAGGTCCATGGCAAGTGTGCTCGTAAAATCAAGAACACAATATGCGAATATTTGTGTCAAGATCAAGGTCATTACATCAGGTCACTATGCTATTGTTTCTTGGCCTATTTATTGTATTACAGTTATTACCTTTCTCTTGTTCAAAATACATATGTTTGAAGGATTACATGTTGCTGTTATCGTCTTTCTTGTACCCTTGTGCCAATGGAGGGTCGTTTACTTGCGTCAGCTCTGCGAATAGCAGTTCTGTGACAAAAAAGGAAGATGTTTCTAATGAGCCTAACTCTGGGTCTTCACATCACACAGGTACCACACAACTCCGATTGGAAGCATCCTATTTAGCGAAGGCTTCGGGATTTGAAAATTCGTTGCATATTGTTCACGTGAAGAACACCGCTATACGAAGCTACCCAAAGGTGTTACTTTCTTAATGAATGCTGTTATCGGAGTGTTTTGTTACTTCGAATGAGTTCTGCAGAATCCCGCAAGCTAGCGAAGGTTTATGAAAGGGAGAAATGACAGTCACCCATTCATAGCATGAATGCACAGAGAAATCCGCAAGGATTTTTGGAACAAAAGTATTCTAGTTGAAGGAAAATTCATCCTGGTTTCCGGACCAGGATGAATGCGGGAGAGAGAGCTAAAAGAAGGAGAGAGGCTGGTAGGTTAGCCAAGCTAGGCTTGGTTACGAGAGCATTACTTCGGCTGCCCTACTGACACAAGAAATCTATGGCAGAAAAAAATTACTCTCTAGATAAATTGTCTTCACTGAAAGAAGGTACGCCTAACTTCTGCAAGCGTGCTTCTTTTGCCCAGTGGATGAGACCCTCGACTTTGGAGTGTGGGACCATGGTTTCGATACTCAGCACAGCCTCGAAGTTTTTCCTTTATTTTATATGCGTATTTCCCTTTTAGCACATTCAGAAGATTCAGAGATACATACCTCCAGCAAGCCTGTGTCTTTAGCCCATTGGGTAAGACACTAACATTTGGAGCGTGGGGTTCTAGGTTCAAAACTCAGTGTAGCCTTCAAAAGTTTTGTTTATTTGATACAGGAATTTCTTTATGGCGCATACACAAGGTTTACAAATGGTGATGCTGTGCATGCCTAGGCCTACATCACAGGGGATAAGACACTCGCCTTTAGACCGCGAGGCTGCACGTTCGAAACACATCGTAGTCTATAAGTTTTTTGTTTTATATATTTCTTTCTTCAATTCCATTTGTATTGTGACAAAGAGATGGATGGATGGACAGACACTTTTTAATCACCTAGACAGCTTCTATACCGTCTACGTATATAGAAGCTTCGCTCACGATCTCTTTTTCAAGTAGTGTAAATAAATCAAGACATTAATATATCATTATTAGTCGAGTAAAAATGGTAATACAGTGCAGGTAAATGAATATGGAGATGTCCCGTGGTTACAAACCGGAGGATGGATGTGATTAATTAGCGTGGCGTTCACTGTAAGAAACTCTGCGATAGCGGCTCAACTTTATTGCGACTTCAAACCGTGCAAAGACGGACCTCTTGTGCGCGTGGGTGCCTCCGTACTGAAGCTTCACCTGATGCGTTGGCTTTCCCGCAATGCATGTAACAAAAGCAGTCAAAAAAGTTGAGGCCCTTATCACCACTGATAAGACGAAACTTTTGTCTGACGTCAGAACTTGCAACAAATGTTATACCGCGTGCTTCTATTGAAGGCTCCCAACTGAAACTTCCCCCTGATGCATTTGCTTTCCCGCAATTCATCTCGAAAAGCGGACGAAAAAGTTGGGGCTCTTATCATTCCTGATAAGGCTCAAATTTTGTCTGACGTCACAACTTGCAACAAAGGTTACACCATGTGTTTTTATTGAAGGCTCCCTACTAAAACTTTCCCCTGATGCATTTGCTTTCCCGCAATACTTGTCGAAGAGCGGTCGAAAAGTTGAGGCCTTTATCACCCCTGATAAGGCTCAACTTTTGTCTGACGTCATCAGACTTTTTTAGCCCTTTCAGACATCTGCGAAACGAAAAGATGCAATAGTAGGTTCACCGATTCAAGTTGTGACGTCATACAGAAGTTGAGCATTATCAGGGGTAATAAGGGCCTCAACTTTTTCGACTCCTTTTTTTTTTTTTTGACATGCATTGCGGGAAAGCAAACGCATCAAGGGAAGCATCAGCTCGGAGGTCTTTAATATAAACGCGCAGTATAACCCTCGTTGCAAGTTGCGACGTCAAACAAAGGTTGAGCCTTACCAGAGGTGATAAGAACCTAAACTTTTTCGACTGCTTTTTTGACATGCATTGCGGGAAAGCAAATTCATCAGGAGAAGCATCAGCTCGGGGGGCTTTAATATAAACGCGCAGTATAACCTTTGTTGCAAGTTGGGATGTCAGACAAAAATTGAGCCTTATCAGGGGTGATAAGGGTATAACTTTTTTCGACCGCTTTTCGACATGCATTGCGGGAAAGCAAATGCGCCAGGGGGAGCTTCAGCTGGGGAAGCTTCAATATAAACGAACAATATAACCGTTGTTGCAATTGTGACGTCAGACCAAAGTTGGCCCTTATCAGGGGTGATAAGGGCCTAAATTTTTTCGACTACTTTTTTTTGACGTGCATTGCGGGAAAGCAAACGCATCAGGGGAAGCATCAGCTCGGAGAGCTTTAATATAAATGCACAATATAACCTTCGTTGCAATTGTGACGTCATACAAAAGTTGGCCCTTATCAGGGGTGATAAGGGCCTAAACTTTTTAACTGCTTTTTTGACACGTATTACGGGAAAGCAAATGCATCAGGGGGAGCTTCAGCTGGGGAGGCTTCATATAAACGCACAGTATAACCTTCGTTACAATTGTGACGTCAGACAAAAATTGAGCCTTATCAGGGGTGATGAGGTCCTAAGCTTTTTCGACTGCTTTTCGACATGCGCTGTGGAAAAGCGAATGCATCAGGGGGAACTTCAGCTGGGGAGGCTTTAATACAAACGCACAACATAACCTTCGTTGCAAGTTGTGACGTCAGACAAAAGTTGAGCCTTATCAGGGGTGATAAGGGCCTCAAAATTTTCGACTACTTTTCGACATATACTGCGGGAAAGCAAACGCATCAGGGGAAGCTTCATCCCGGGAGAAAGAAAGGGAAGAAAGAATAAGCAGAAGGATAGGGTGGTTAACCATTCTTTAAACCGGCTGGCTACCTTGTGCTGTGGAAGAGGGCAAGAGAAACAGGGTCACCGAACCTGAAACAAAAAGAAAGAAGGAAGGAAGATCGTTTTCTTTATCAAAGTAAATGTCACGACCATCTAAGTGCGTTTGTTTGTCTACAGCCTGAGCAATCAGCACATCTTGGAGATCATTTCGAAGTGGGAATCTGTATAGAAAATCGGGTTTCATGAGGTTTTAAAATGTTATAAGAACTCCTGTAAGAAAATAGTAAAAAAGAACAAAGGTTAGTGGCGTAGAGCTTCGAACCTGGGGTCTGATGGTTCAAAGGCGAGTGTCTTGCCCACTCAGCTAAGCGGCAACGTTAAGGACGGCCAATGTATTTTAACCACATGAGTACGAGAGATAAAAAACAAAAAATGAAAACTTTCTGTCAAGACATTGTCAAAGTCTTTCGTAATGTGGGGATGAAAGCTCATTTCAGGAACATTAGCACTCAAACACACCACAGAAATTCCGGCAGCGAGAAAATTTATTTTAAACACGCTTTCAGTGACCACGGAATGTCCTTCCTATGGGGTCGTCACAGACAGAAGAGGTTCTTGATGCTGGCGAATGCTAGAAAGGAGCAAGACGCCGCGCCGATGACGCTGGACAAAATGTTTCTGGGAAGATCGGAAGCGTAACATTTTCGGCATACTCTACGCTTGAAGACCCCTCAGACAAATCTGCAGAGATTCTGCACAATATTTGACTTGCGTAAGCTTTAAGTTGATAGCTTCAAACAGCTCGTTTAATAGAAATTCCGGTGTTGGTAGTGACTTTCCAACGTGCAACCTCTCGCTTTATTGCGCGATGCGTTTAGCGGCTCTGCCACCACGCATAAAACATCCAGCGTACTAACGGCGAGCTATATATACAAATCATTTAGCGCTGGTGTACGCACATCTCGGAGGTTCTTCGGTGGCGTGAGAGATAACCCGGGAGATGGCGCAAACGGCCTACGGGTGCTAGAATTACTGTATATGTTACCTTTAGGTCGCTTATCCCAAATGTAGCATATGCGGTAACTATAACAGGAGCTAAAGTTAACGGGAATGCTTTCAGCGTTCTGTCGCGCCGTATGCACGGATATAGGAGCAGGGTAAGGGCCAGCATTATTCTGGGGTGAACCCACGATAAGCGACGGTTTTTCAGGAGGGCTGAGAGACAGGAAATTTAAATGCAGCGTTTTTACTATGTTCGCTTCTGGAGGGGCAAGGGGAGGTGGGAGGCGACAACATTTTCAGGTACTCCCTTCTCCCACCGCTGGTGCCACCACTGTATAGGGGCCGGCGTGAGTCGGAACATTCGGCTTTTTTTTTTTTTTTTTTGCGGCACGGTTTAGGTGTCGATTGAGAAGCGAAGCTACGCTAGCAGTTGGGATGGTGATACTACCGCGGTCCTATTACGCTATCGCGTTCTTCTCTAATATAATTATTGCTCTAATATAATTAAAGTGGCTCAAGTGTCCTTCCGGTTTTTTTCTGTGCTGAGTGAACGGTAAAGGCCTAACCCCACACGCGGCCACTCTCTCTCTAGGGAGAGGGCACGGTGCCGCGTCCAAATGCCACACGTCGACGCGCTGCGACGGATACGTGAGGTCAGGCCTTAACAGTACCTCCGTGCGTTGGGAATTCGGACCCCTTTATGGACTAAAATACCTAAAGAAACTGTACTGAAGTGTAAGGATCGTTTTTGAAAGGTGTGAAGGGTCGGTAACACAGTTAAAAATATTTCTGGTTCTAGAATACGCGTAAAAAGAAGTGCAAAAGGCCATCCTAAGATTTTCTATTGCTGGGTTCTGAGCCCAGGCCTAACGCTTCGAATGCAAGTGTCTTAATAATTAGGCCACATATCCACGCTTGCAGAACACGAATATGTCTGAACCATATAAACGCCTACCACTAACAATAATAAAAGAGACATTTACGATGTTACTCACTGCCTCCCCCAATAAATAGGCGACCCTGGTTCCTGACGAGTCCAGTAGTGACCCTCACTCGTCGTCGCGGCCTGTGGTATTCCGTGCGTTAACTTTGTGTTTCGCGCACTGCCGAAACGTATACCAAAGGCCGCTTAGAAAGAAGCCCGTGATTAAGATTTGCTGCGACAGGTGCCGCAGCAATCTCGGCCGCTCTTTAGGCCGTCGTTTAGGCCGCTCTAAAGCCCATATATTTTGAAAGCAGCGACAATTTCCTCCGCGCGCGTGTTTTCCTCCTCGATTCTCCTCGGGTTTTTAGCCTCTCCTGGCCGGCGCGGCCCCACACCCTCCATTGGCTCACTATAGCCGCATTAGAATCACTGTTCGCGCTGGTTTATTCGGCTTCTTGATGCGTTATACAAGGTCCTGTCATATGAAAAAAAAAGAAACACCTGGACGAAAGTAGGCTTTGGATAGAACACAGTGGCTGATATATGTTTTTAATGCGATTTAATAAATAGAAGCGGAAGCACTTTAAAAAATGAGTACCAACTAGCTGCTGGGCGGTTTCCCCCGTCTACGGTTCGGCTGTCCGTAATGTGGAGGCGTGTTAAGTGATATAATGTAAGCGCATAAAGTTTTCATTGAACTTTTTTTTCATTCATTGTGGTCCTAATGATCTCAAAGAAGTTATAGCCTGAAAATAATGCGATGCTTCACCTAATGAATTTACCGAAATAAGTGGACCCGACGCCCTAGTATACCAACACCGACTCGAAAACTTCACGTCGTGTTACCAAAAGGCCAGAGTGGAAATAATGCGCATGCATGTATTCCGTTCGAATGGAACAATGAGATATTGTATTCCATTACCACTCCGACGTATCTCAGTCTACTAAAATAAAGGCGTCTTCTGTTTGCCGACTGAGCCACTCTCCGTAGCTCAGCGCGACGTCATTTGGGCTTAGTTTCTGGGGCCGCACCACTTCCCTGCTTACGAGAGATGCTATGCGGGCTTGTTGGTAGCTCATCTTCAGTAAGTTTCCTAGTAGCGCATGTAAACAACCGGAAGAAATGAAGGCACACCTGTCTGTCCATATGTGCCTTCATTTCATTCGGTTGCTTACGTGCGCTACAAGGAAACTTCCCGGTTTATGTTTCTTCGGGCTGTCTGCATGGTGGGTGGCCTCGTTAGCCAGCTTTCCGGATTGACCCGGAACTCAAACGAGCCTGATTTCTCGAAATAACGTATTAGGTTTAGCACAGACAGGACAATTGCGAAAATCGTAGGATTTGCACAACAACTAGCCCCCTCGGTGAGGTCTTGCAGCTAGCTCCTGCACCAGAAGCGTAGGAGAGGTCATTAAGAAGCACACGCTGGCACATACTGACCAGTCAGGCATACAGGTCAACTGGATTTGAGACCCAGAGGGTCTCATCTAGCCCCTCACTCACCGTACTGACTGGCTTCCCTTTTCCGCTTTCTTTGGCATAAATAAAGGTTATTACACTTATAATGAACTCAAGAATTTTCAGTAGTTATTCTGACATCAATTGACCCCTACCTTAAATTAAGGTATGCTCTGAAAAACGTAACTAATATAACTTAAGCTGAACCAGAACACTCAATTTGTATATTTAGAGGAGTTATGAATAAATACTCGCAAATCCAAAAGTGTTCCAGCGGACATGTTTAAAACAGAAACGCGAGGGTCAATCGGTGCTCGTGCCCCACATACTTCGCGATATGGAAAATAAAATTACCGCCAATGATGTTAGAGGAGCTCGCTCGAAGGTGCATGGGGCGTTTTTTGGCAAGACCATGTGCGTAGAAAGGCTTGTTAACGAGCCGGCGCATGGAAGCGTTGTGGGCACGTTCCGTGGCCATCACTGCACAATGTTGGCCACGTCGATCGGCACGCTTACCACATGCCCCTTCATGCCGTATACTAGCCGCCCCCGTGAGTCAAATGGCTAAAGCTCTTAAATGGCAGACGTGAAGCTATCAGGCATTTTTATACGCGGTTGAGAGCAGGCAGGTGAAGGGGGCTTGGGAGGATTCGGTATCCGTGCGTAACATTGTGGTGTTCCGGGGCGTCAGGACATGAAGACGACGACAGTATTTAAACATGCTTTATTCGCACTCCAGTAACACAGCGATAACCAAGAGTGTTGAAGGAAAAGTACTACCACCCATCCATGCGCCAAGGGTTTGATGGTGTTAACATATAGCCCGCATGACACAGTACCACGCGAGCACACGTGTACAGATATGAGACATCTCCCCACACTCATTTAGGCCTCCAAGCAGTGTCCTGAAAGTTTACGGCACAAAGCGATCAGGTAGGCGGCGCTGTCTCTGCGGGTAGCGACGTTCGCTAGTAGTATTTGAAGTGCCCGCCTGTTTGCTGAGTGGTAGGCGTGCTGTTGACGTTATCTGACGAGTCGGTAGCTGGAACTTCTGTTGGCAGTTCTTGCCGTCCTGCACCGAAGGGCTGATCGAACGCCGTGGTGACGTCGTTACGGATGTGATTTTCGTGACGCACCCACTGGAACACACCCCGCGGGGTCACTACACACAAACGATACGGCACTGGTCCCGTACGGGTGAAAATTGTTGCACATAGCCACTTTGGTGCCGATCAGAAATCGCGCACACGAACGGCATTACCTACAGCGAATACGCTGTCGCGACACGGGTGACGCTGTGCCTGATCAAACTGGCATTGGCGCACTCTGTTCTCGACCGCTGTCGGATCAGGTCTAGTCTGGTCCGCATGCAGGTGTCTCCCCAGGAGCGAACTGGAAGGGGCCTCCACTGCCGTAGCATGAGGCGTATTACGATACGTCAGAAGGAAGTCAGCTAACTCCTTCCTGGCTCCCCTGGGACTGGCCTTGCGGAAGTCTGAACAAAACGATCAGCCAGGCTGTTGCTGTATGGGTGATACGGTGTGGTCTTTACGTGCCGTATGCCCCATTTGCTTGAGGTACGCTTAGAATTTCACATGAATGAACTGTCTTTCGTTGTCAGACACAAGCGTTTCTGGAAATCAAAATATGCAAAAAAGTTCACGAATTCAAGCAATGGTTGCATGTGACGTAGTGGTCACGGGATACGATTCTGGCCACTTGAAATGGGCATCGACTAATAGCAGGTAAGATATACCTTTTGTTGGAGCTGCGTCGGCGTTGCCACGGACGCGTTGGCCAGGACCAAGGATAGAGCGGCGCTTCCACTGGCAAACTGCGTGTCTCTGCGCGTGCTTGAAAAGACCCAACAACTCCCTTAATGTCATGATCATTATTCCGCCATCACACATCATCATCATCATCATAATCATCATCTTCATCAGCTTGACTACGTCCACTGCAGGACAAAGGCCTCTCCCATAATCCGCCAGTTAACCCGGTCCTGTGCTTGCTGCTGCCAATTTATACCCGCAAACTTCCTTATCTCATCTGCCCACCTAACCTTCTGTCTCTTCCTAACCGGCTTGCCTTCTCTGGGAATCCAGCTTGTTACCCTTAATAACCAGCGGTTATCCTGTCTACGCGCTACATGCCCGGCCTATGTCCATTTCCTCTTCTTTATTTCAACTATGATATCCCTAACCCCCGTTTGTCTTCTAATCCACTCTGCTCTCTGCTTGTTTCTTAAGGTTACACCTACCATTTTTCTTTCCATTGCTCGCTGTGTTGTCCTCAATTTAAGCTGAACCCTCTCTGTAAGTCTCCAGGTTTCTGCTCCGTAGCCAAGCACCGGCAAGATACAGCTGTTATATACCTTCCTCTTGAGGGATAGTGGCAATCTACCTGTCATAATTTGAGAGTGCTTGCCAAATGTGCTCCACCCCATTCTTATTCTTCTAGTTACTTCAATCTCGTGGTTCGGCTCTGCGGTTATTACCTGCCCTAAGTAGACATGGTCTTTTACAACTTGAAGTGCACTATTACCTATCTCGAAGCGCTGCTCTTTTCCGAGGTTGTGGTACATTACTTTCGTTTTCTGCAGATTATCCTTAAGATCCACCTTTCCGCTCTCCTTGTCTAACTCCGTAATCATGACTTGCAATTCGTCCCCTGAGTTACTCAGCAATGCAATGTCGTCGGTGAAGCGCAGGTTACTAAGGTACTCTCTATTAACTCTTATCCCTAAGTGTTCCCATTCTAGGCTTCTGAAAACTTCCTGTAAGCACGCGGTAAATAGCATTGGGGAGATTGTGTCCCCCTGCCTTACACCCTTTTTGATTGGTATTCTGTTGCTTTGTTTATGAAGCACTATGGTAGCAGTTGATCCCCTGTAGATTTCTTCCAGAATGTTTATATATACTTCATCTATGCCCTGATTCCATAGTGTCTGCATGACCGCTGATATTTCTACTGAATCAAACGCCTTCTCGTAATCTATGAAAGCTATGTATAGTGGTTGGTTATATTCTGAGAATTTCTCTATTACCTGATTGATAGTATGAATGTGGCCAATTGTTGAGTAGCCTGTTCGAAATCCCGCTTGTTCCTCACACATAGCCATCACACATAGCTTATTGCAAGCTCTTTCGTGCGCACCACTCCCGGATGTCCCTCATGCAATTCGTCTAGGACAAATTAATAAAATTCCTAACATGACACAACCGTTATATAAGGAAAGTTGTAGTTTCCCGCAGAAAAATTGTTTCAGATTCGCAGACACGTGGGAAGACCAGCCAAACAAAATGTACTGCACTACTTGACGAAAAACTGGATCCCATGCTGTTTCTTCTGCGATCTGTTCACTAAACGGGCATGTTGTGGAGACGTGAAACTAGTAAGCTTTCTTCTGCCCCGTCTGTTCTCGGTTGCTCGATTGGAAGACGCGATAAGCAATCAGCGTCCACGTTCTGTGGTGAAGGGTGAAACTGAAACGAAAAAGAATATGCAGAAAGCGTTGCTGCCCAGCGTTGCACTCTGGCAGCTGTGGTGGCAGGAATGCTCGTTTTGGGGCCAAATATCGTCTCAAGTGGCTTATGATCTGCGAGCAACACAAACTTCCGTGCATATATGTAGTAATGAAATTTCTTCACTCTATAAACAATGCGCCAATGCTTTCCCTAATTGGCTGCAACCTTGTT
Organism: Rhipicephalus microplus; assembly: GCF_043290135.1. NCBI lineage: Eukaryota > Metazoa > Arthropoda > Arachnida > Ixodida > Ixodidae > Rhipicephalus > Rhipicephalus microplus. The sequence goes on along the minus strand of NC_134701.1, from coordinate 210,797,205 downwards.
CAACCTTCGTTCACGTGCGTGAAGCATAAGCTATTAGATTAACGTGGCCATTACAAATGTGTGAAAACCACGCCTATCCCTTAGGAAGAAGCGTCGCATGGCAACTCAAATGGCAAACTTGAGTGGTAGTCAATTAGAATAGGCTTTGACGACTGCAGTTTCTTTTTTTTTTGCTTGAACGAACGCGTTTTGAAAAGTGGCGTTCCATTGCCAAAGCTCGTCCTTTCTCAAGAGCTCGTTCAAAGGGCAAAACTATGGATGAGAGATTCAGAGCAAACTTCCCATAGTAATTTATCAGTCCTAGCAGTGACTGCAACTGTCGTTTGTAGGAGCTGGTGCATTCGCACTTGCGACCAACTTTTCCTCCGTCGGTGTAATACCGTTCATTGTGATGACGTTACCCTAGTGTTGCAGTTTATTGCGAAAGAAATCGCATTTAGAAGGTTTCACGCAAAATCCGCGTTCAGATAGGCGCTTCTAGTACTGCTTCAAGGTTGAGCAAGTTCTGCTTTTGTGTGGCACTTGATCAGTATGTCACCGAGTCAAGTCCTTTTAGTGCGTTATCCATAATACACTGAAATATTGCGAGAGCCGATAAAATGCCGGATGGTAGGCGGTTGACCAAAGTCAAGCCTTTGTGCGTGTTCACCGTAAGGTATTCTTTAGATTTGTCGACCATTTAGACCTGCTGATACGCTCAGCTCCGGTCAGTTTTTGCAAAATGCTGCCCGCCTGCCAGGGCGGCAAATCGCTCACCTGGTTTTGGTAGAAGGTACCTTTCGATGTCCGGTATCGGGTTTAGCGTGACCTCATCATCACCACACAGTCTGACTGAAGCATCGAGTTTGACAACTGGCACGACAGGTGTAGCGTACGGGCTTGTTGCAACGTATGTAATTATTCCTAGCTCTTGCAACTTAGCCAATTACTGCTTGACAGCAGATTTGAGAGCGAAAGGCACACTTCTGTCTTTGAAAAATCTTGGCTTCGCATCCCCCCCTTAAAAAGAAGGGAGCCTTCTCTTCCTTTACTGTGCCGAGTTCGTCATTAAACAGGTTCTGATAGCGGTTTAACATGAATTAAAGATTAGGCCATCTGTCGGAATCATTTGGGCTTCCCACCTGCATGTGGTGAAGATCTTGTCTTTGCGCCCAGTTCAGCTGAATGTGTTTCAGCCAACTGCGTCCCAGCAGTGGTTGGCCGTCCTGGCGTAGCACGTTCAATGGCAACGCTTGGCGCTGCTCGTTGTTCTGCACTGCAACAAATCCCACTATGCCTGGCTTCACTGGGTCATTCGTGTAGGTTCCAAGGTGAGACTTGTCCTGCCCAAACGAACATTGGTAAAGAGAGAACGGAACTGCGAGTCATACATAACTGATGCAGCCGCCCCCATACCGAGTTCTATTTTCACTGGTACGTCGGCAATAGGGACCTCGACCATGATTTGTTTTTGTCTTGCGTCTGAAGGAGGTGTTACACTTGTCAAGCTGTTGCGTGGCAGTGACTATACGTGCTAAGAGGCTGTTTATTTTCACTTATCAATTCCTTTAACTGTCTACCCTGACGAGCACTCTTGATGGGGCCCTTTTTCCTGCTATAAAAGCGTTTGGCATTCACAAGCTGACAAGAATTGGCAGTGTGTTTCTCTGACCCGCAGCGATAACACGAGTTCGAAGCTTGCGCATTGCTTTTAACTTTGTGCACCTTAAATTTGTCCAGCGCTGTTGAGCGCGTAGCAGATGCGCTTCGAATAACAGCTTCGATGTATATCGCACGATCAACTGTTGACTGAAACTTTAACTTGGTGTCTCTTGCAAATAAACTGCGCTGGATGTGAAACCACAGCAAACCACAAACAAATCTGTCTCCTAATGCTTCATCAAGAAAAGGACCAAACAAAAGTTTGCGCAAGTCTGCGAAGCTCTGCAGCATATGAGTAATAGTCTCTTGCGGCAGTTGTGAGCGGCGATGAAATGCGACTTTGTCGCCGATAATGAACAGTTTGGGAATAAAGTGGCTTCGTAGTAAGCTTAGAAGTTCCGCGAATGACTTCTTTGTGAGAGTCTCAGGAGGCGTTAACGACCTCAACAATGTGTGTGTCTTCGATCCTACTAGGCTTATCAATGTATCAGCCATAGGCTCCTCCGAGACTTTGTCAGCACGCAAAAATGCTTGGAGGCATTTTTAGCTAGCCCAATCCGCTGCAGAGTCATCGAATGGTTCTACTTGCCCCAAGTGCGCCGACATGATTTCGTTGACTTGTCTCCTGTGGCCGTTCACCAGGGTTCCAAGAACCTTGCCTCGTCGACAAGAACTATGTCGTGTTCCGGGGCTTCAGGGCATGAATACGCCGACATTATTTAAACTAGCTATATTCGCATATGCCAGCAACATAGCGATAACCAAGAGTGCTGAAGGAGAAGTGACACTTCCCAACCAAGCCCTTTTATTCACCTTGTGGGCGAGGGTGTTGTGATATGGCCCGCGTGACAGAACGTACGGGCTTGTTGCAACGGGTGTAATTATTCCTAGCTCTTGCAACATAGCCACTTACAGCTTGACAGCAGTTTTGAGAGTGAAAGGCACACTTCTGTCTTTGAAGAATCTTGGCTTCGTATCAGCCTTCTCTTCCTTTACTGTGCCGAGTTCGTCATTGAACAGGTCCTGATAGCACGCGCGTACAGATAGGCTACAAACACTCATCGTAAGAACTTGTCACGAGCTGCCGTGCGTACGAAGCGACGAGAATGAAGTTCACGTGATCGCGAGTAGGTGAGCACACGGACCATAGAAAACCGCTCCTCCACAGCGGGGGTGCGCGCATCGAGGCACCCTAACGCCTTGTGTGGTGGCGCGCTATCTAGTGTGCATTGTTGGAATCACCGGAAATGCGACCGGAGCGGCGACCATGAGCGGTGACCTGAGAACACTGGCAAAACTGGTGTGCACAGCGCCGGCGACCGAACAGGGCGCTAGATTTAGGAGCAAGCTCCTAAAAACCCTATCTAGGACCTGTAAAGACCACAAGGGACATAATAAGGTGAAATACGAGCTCTACGTGTGGTTTCTGTCTGATTTTTGCATGTTTGTCATCGTTTCTTTCAGGTGTCCCCTAGATGTTCCAGAGAAGGAGCTGAACCACAGACATTCCTCGCAGAAACTACGTGTTTATTTACCACTTAGATCAGGGGCCAGCAACGTTTTGAAGAGGAGGGCCGACTTGCATCAAGCTAACGTGGCGTCTGCCCTAGAGTTTTCTCAAATCAACCAGTTCTAAAACTAACCGGTTCTCTAAAATTAACTGGCACTGTGATCGTTCAGTCGCCATGAGAATGATGGGTAGTTCCGAAGTCTCCCTAGTCTTCGTGCTTGCGGCTTCGAATGCTCTTGTGGCTTTGTTTATTGCTCTCTTTCGGTGTTTCGAATAAAAGAACGGACCATTGTGAACTTCGCGACCCGATTTGAATGGGTGAGCCTAAAAGGTTGTGGTGGTGAAGTGCAACTGCTGAATATTTGCTGATTATGTTCTCGTGACAAAGCGGCCCCAGGCCACGCGAAGCCGAACAGAGCCGAAAGAACGAAGATTGGACCACGGTGCAAGAATACTTTAAGTGAGTGAACGTCAGGACTACCCGCTGCCCGATAATATTCTGCTTCGCTAGGAGCCTGGGAGATGGCGCTACTAACTTTGCCCCGGTTTCTCCTCGCCCCTTGCCAGTGTAGGAAAGCCCCATGGTGTAGGAAAGTAGCGGGGCTCGTTTATCGTCGCCACAACACCATCACTGCACCGTCAACCTCCTCTCTTATCACCCCCTCTTTCGCGGCACTGCTCTTTGCGTGTCGCGTGGTTGATATCACGCGATTACCCGGTTTTCTCAGATTTGGAAACCGTCGCCCACGTGCCGGATGTGCTTTGCGGAATTTACCAGCAACCCACCTCGGTCCTCAGTCCGGCGAACCATCTATCGGCACGCCGCAAACGAGAACATAATCGGTCCCTCCCTGCCAAGCGCTCGCTTCGCGGCGTCCGCTCAACTAAAGTATTCTTGCACCGTGGATTGGACAAATTTGTCTACTACACACCATTCCAATGCTGGCTGAAGCGCTGTGCGTTGCAGCTCCCATAGACACTAGCGCCAGAATTTAGAGGAAACTGTATGGAGAGGGCAGGGTGATGATCATGATGATGGTGAGGGCAAACCGACAAAACGGGGGAGAAGGAAGGGAGGTGTTGCTGTCCAAGAGAAAAATTCCACAAATTGACAACTGTGTACAAAACTGGAAGAGAAATTATAATTTTCAGCACGCATGCAACATGGTTGCAACTTACAAACGTAGGCTACAAGCAAAAAATGAAAAAGAAAACCTTCCTATCTGTATTTTGGTGCTGAACATTCTTACAATTTGCAAACTTTTGCAACAAGGTTGCTCACTGACCGACGTAGAAGTTGGTGGATGGGTTTATTGGTAAGTTGGGAACACAAGTTTGGGGGAGGGGGATGATACAAGCTTTAAGGAGGGGGAGACCTCTCCTGCCATCCCTCCTTCGGACCCGCCACCGGTTCTAACAGGTGTATATTCCCTTAAAATGTATGATCTCCAAAGGATTGTGAAATATCAGATGCTACTCGAATGTTTTTGAAGAACAGAGAACCTGTTCTCGGCTCGGTTAAAATTGCTCGGTTAAACCCTGTTTAAACCGAGCAATATTTAACATGGCTTTTCTGTGGGACGCCGTGTTTCCTTATCTCCCACAAATATTTAGCACCAAGGGACGTGAAAATTATTTCACTAGACTGCTGTTAAAAAAAAGGTTGACTTTCAGCTTTAAAGCCGTTAAGTGTACGAGCATGCCGGGGACGAGTTTCCCTTTTCCTTGGATGAAGGTCGTTTCCCTGATAGTCTTACCGTAAAGAATCCATCTTCCTTCCTTTTCATCACTGTGGAAAGAAAGGAAGTGGTAGACTTTATCTGGCTAAACGCGAAGACCGAGGAAAATGCAAACTGGAAGTGGTCTTTGATTGTTTCTTCTAACACCGTTTAATATAGAACTGCCGTGTAGGCCTACAAGAAGGCGACAAGGAAAGGGTGGTTGGAGGCCTCAGTTTGTCGGTCTGTGGCCCGTAAAATTCCCAAAGGACGTGAACACGTCATTGATCACACTTCTAGGCCGGACCTGGCTGCTATTATGCGAGCGTTTCCCCTTATCACAAATAAGAAAGAACAGATAGGTGAGACGCGTGCTCCACTCCGGACACGCGGTCATGGTCCTCCCGTCCTGGAGGAGGGAGACGCATGCGTCAGATTCTCTTCTCGCGAGGACCCCGGTACAATTTAGGGTGTGGCGCTGCTGTCGCGTCTCGAAAACGCCATTGTAGCATGCCTAATTATGCCGGGAGGTGTGCTCTTTATACCGAGCGGCGGAGGGCCGACAGAACAACTTAATCAGTCTTGAATGCTGTCTTGTTAACTTGCCGCTACTATAACTCTGACATCAGGCTTATGTTAGCCTCAAACGATGAACACTTTCGCGAGCACAGTTCCTACAAAAATAAAGTGCCACTCGCATCTTCTAACAGGGGAACTCGAGTAAATACGTCGCAGAGTGGTGAGGGTATCGCGTGAATGTTGCGTAAATGGGTATGGTTTGAGAATGCTTAATTGTTAATTGTTAATTGTTATGCCCGGCCCATGTCATTTCCAAAAGAGGAAATGGACATGGGCCGGGCATGTAGCGCGTAGACAGGATAACCGCTGGTCATTAAAAGTAACTGACTGGATTCCCAGAGAAGGCAAGCGGGTTAGGGAGAGACAGAAGGTTAGGTGGGCAGATGAGATTAAGAAGTTTGCGTGTATAAATTGGCAGCAGCAAGCACAGGACCGGGTTACCTGGCGAAACATGGGAGAGGCCTTTGTCCTGCAGTGGACGTAGTCAGGCTGATGATGATGGTGATGATGATGATGATGAATTGTTATTTCGTCTTTATTATTGCTATTTATTTAATGAAGGAGAAGCGTTGCCTTCAACTAGTGGTGGGACGCTGATGTTTGGGTGTGCCTCACTACTGGTCTAAGGTACATCTGCTTCCATCGCATCTACTGGAG
>NC_134701.1:210696100-210786100 GCF_043290135.1 Rhipicephalus microplus | reverse complement strand
AGAAGCGACGCCGAAGCAGTCGATTCCTGACCCTCCTGTTGCACTATATTTGTCTTCACACCCCGGCGCCCCTTACTAGAAAAGAAAGGGTAATCGGTGCCGTGGTGCGGGTGGTGGCTGACCTCTTCAACAACAAGCCGTTCTCCTTTCGCATCTATTTAGACAAGCCGCGCGTGTTTTTTTTTTGTATGTACGTGTGCATATAAGTAGATTGGGGGTGGGGGGTGGCATTGTACTCGAAATGTTGCTTTTCTTTCGCAGTATACCTTGTCCCTACTTCTTAAAATAGGAAGTTCTTTTAAGCATCGTAAATCGTTGCACACACAAGGAGAGAACACATTTGGAACTCCGGATAGAGATAAGAAGTAGAAACTTACAAGAGATGTCCCGGCCGTGAGCAATGTGACACGGAACAGTGAATTCATGTGTAATAAAACGTTGCTTGAAATTTATCAATACGCATGTGACGTATTCAATTGCAACATATGTCTTTCTACTTAAGAGTTCGACACCATGAACACTTTGGTCTTGCCAACTGCGTCTAGTTGCTATATGGCCTCTAAAAGAGGATTCCTTTCTTCCTTATCATACAGCTCGCTACTGTATGTATACGGTCTCTCTCGTGATTGGGTCTAAGTATTCGAACTAGCCAGAGTTCCAAGTATACATAAGAAACCTGCAGCAAAGAAGTTTCGCGAAATGTAGCTCGCCGCCAGGCTGCGATACTCGTGTTCCGTGACGTCAGAAGCGAATCCTGAGGCAGTCCCGTCTGATTGGACGCGTGGCGACGACAAACGTGTCCGAACGAGTGGGCCGACTGCTCCGGCTGTGAGTTGAAAGGTGTGAACACTCATGCCACGGCTCTTTGTGCACTTTCAAACTCCTATACATCCGCCAGTATACAGACAGCAGAAGCAAAGCCTATTGTCCCGACTCACTGAAGACTACGTGGTTTACGATAACACGTTATGGTGCTTATGCGCATCGTTAAATACCTCGTGGCGATAACACACCACAGTCACTCCAAATATTGAATCGACTCCCGCTTCCGCGATGGACTGTTGATCCGAAAGTCATGGTTTCGATCCCGGCCGTAACTGCTGATGGAGGCTAGAACCCCACGTACTGTGTGACGTCAGTGTGCGTTAAGCAGAACCAGGTCGTCGAAATTATCCGCAGTCCTACGCTACGGCGTCTCTTATAGAGCGAGTCTCCTTGGGACGTTAAACTTCATAAACCACCGAGCCTAATAAATATCTGGGGTTTCGCGCGCCAAAACCACGATATTGTCTTGAATTATGCCGTAGGGGGAATAACGGACTAATTTCAACCACTCCGAGTTCTCTAACGAATATTTAAATGTAAGTGCCTATGTGTTGTTGAATTTTGGGGCCGGGAATCGAACCCGCCTCTTCGAGTTTAGCAGCGCCAGGCAGCCGCTCAAGGGGAGTATACAGTGCCGTGTAATGTCAGAAACCTTAACGTGATATGTTTCTTGTGAGAAGTAGCGTGACTTCGTTTTAGTGTTCGTGTAGACCGGTTGCCATACGACACGCTGCCACTCTGCATAACAAGTTACATAATTGGCCAATGTTATCACTCTCATTTGTATAACAAATTTACTTATTATGTGCAGTATCATATGACACCCATCATATGTGTGTTCTGAAGTGAATGACGTGTCGACTGCTTTGTACACACGAGCGAATACATCTTCATAAGGACCAGACGTGTGCTCTGCTGTTTTTGTACTGGTTGGATCAAATAATAAGCAGGGACATGCATTCATCAGAGACTTCTTTCGTTGACTTTTGAACATTTCCTTATTATTGTGTTGTGATATGTGCGTATGTGTTTTTGCCTATATGTGCTCGAGTGTTCAATTTTCCATGCACTGTTTCGTATGTTTTCTTTTAAGATACGTGTTCAACTTTCACTCAAGGGCTAAGGAGTAGACGGCGCCATACTTGTGCGCCAACATCTCCTTATATATCATATCAATAAAAAAAAACGTTTTAGAATCATCCTACACGGAGAAATAATAGAAGTTTACAATTCTCCGAGATCGTGTTATATCGCAAAACTTTTGTTGGATTACACATTTCGTTGCAAACACACTTATGAAGGCCGTGTAGATTGTAAAAGACATGAAAGCCTATCAACATTGATAATAACTGTTAGGGTTTTCCGTTCCAGAATCACGATGTGATTATCGAATGCGCAATTCTGGAGGGATACGCAAATTCAGACAACTGGGATTCTTTCAAGTTAATCTAAATCAAAGCACACATACCTCTGGCGTTTAGCTTCCATCAAAACGAGCCGCGGCAGCCGGGATTCGATACGACAACCTACAGTTCAACAGTCAAGTACCATAGACTATACGGTGGCGGGTCATCAGAATTGAACCGACAATAAGAACTCAAACACCGTGAAATGTATTTTGAATAATGAGCGTAACTGAAATTGGCAAAAAAGAAAAAAAAGAGAGGGAGAGGCAAACTGCGTGCACGCTACGCACTTCCTTGGCCTCTTTGGGTGTAGCTCTAAAAAGACGTTCATTGCAAAAAAGCAGTCACGTGGTCCACGGTATGCCCAATTTGTGCATCAAAGATGCGTCCTGCACTCGCGGAAGACTAAATATGGCAACGGCGAAAAGTGGGACCCGTGAAATATGGAAACAGCCTCCCTTCGGAAAATCGAATCCTCGACACGGCCGAAAGCGCATGCGGATGTCTGCAGGGCACGGCAACGGTGTTCGCAGTCACTCGGAGTTAAACGAGCGCGACGCACAGGGTACACATTCGTACCAGGTGAAAAGGTCGAAAATAAACAAGCACGCGAGCGAGCCAACAGACAAACAAGCAAACAAACGAACAAACAAACATGCTTGACAGCGACACTTGTCGCACCCCATGCACGAAACTCTGCCTACTGCAAATAACTTTAAGAAACGGGTGCGAGGAAGAAGTTGTCTGCTGAAGAATATGGATGAACCTCCTTCCGTCAACACCATGCAGGAGTTTCAAACACGCAGCCCGGGCCACCCATCACTCGTTCCATTTTTTTTTTTCACAATTAGTATGTTCACAATCCGACATCCTATTGGTGCCGATGATGTGCTAGTGCTCTTGATATTGCTCAGGGAAGCTTGTAATGGCAGGCGTTGCTGGTAATTCCCAGTTACTCTCTCGAAACGCGACGTTGAATTAGCGAAAGCCATGTTTCTTACAGTTTTTTTTTGTCGAGCATTTTGCCTACGTTTGTATGTATGAGCTTTTCGTTCGCGTTAAGCCTTCATTGATTCGGTGTATCGATAGCATAGCCTCCGCATGTTATTGACAACGGAACGCGCCAAAGGTGCCTCCACTTATAAAATGGGTACGAGCTGAACATGTAGGGAAATGTGTTTCAGTCTCCATACCGTGCAACATAGGGAGGAGAAAAACACACCCTCTTCTTCTTCTTCTTCCTCTCTACATGTCTGGTTTCAATTCCGTAAGGCACGTAGAAGGACGGGTATTTCAACTGCACTAACGTCGTCGGCTATTTGTTGGCCTATACTGCTGCCTTCTTCTTATTTAGTGGATCGGCGGCCGTTAGTGGCATTTGCTCAACTTTTGTGATGCATACCCGTTTTCCTCACGATGAATCGTGACTTCACACGACACACCATGACCACAGGAGACGCCGACAAGTCGAGCCCCTAAGGTGCTTCGTACCTAGAAGCTTGTCACAACGCTTATCCACTCACATTTTTTCAATTGCTTTGTTATTTAGACTATCATTTGTACATTCAATAATAATAATAATAATAATAATAATAATAATAATAATAATAATAATAATAATAATAATAATAATAATAATAATAATAATAATAATAATAATAATAATAATAATAATAAATAACAAAAACAGGAGTTGCAGGGTTCCCCTTAGCGGTAACCGCTACAGTACTCCATTTACGCGACGCTCATTTTATGTGCGGCTGCGTTCGGGAAACAATTTCATTTTGAGGATAAGACGAAGACAGCGAGACAGATGAAAGTATCGTGGAAGGTTGTTGGAAGGTTAACCTGCCTAACATGCGCGCTTCAAACATCTTACGCGAGAGTAGGGCGGATTACGTGCACGAGGAGGCAACGCGAAGACGAGGCATGCGGCGACGACGCAGGACGGATGCTCGCGCCCCTCCTTCCTCTTCCTCATCTTTCTCGTCCTCTTCCCTAATTTCCCAGTGTAGGGTAGCCAAGCGGATGTACTTTTGGTTAACCTCCCTGCTTTCTCCCTTAGCCTGCTTCTTTCCTTCCTTCTATTGAAACTTGCTTAAAGTGAAGAAATAAAAAACTTGGCCCCGTATCTGCATGTTACTTTGCAAATGTCGTCGAAAGACGATAGTTTTGCGTTTGTAGAGTGAACAAAACGTTTATTTGATGTTCTGCGCAAGAAAATTGGTGAATGGTATTCTGGAGGCCCTGCGTTAGAGTGTCTTGAGCATGCAGGTGAGGCGAACGAGCGCATCAAGTCACGTCACACGTGAGACATGAGCGCTTTCTGGCGGTTATCCTGGAAAACGAAGCGCGCGGCGTGCGCGCCCGTCTCTGAGGTGATAAGGTGTAGAACGCAAGGCGACGGGTAGGTGTCACCACCGTGTCGTCTTAGCAAAGCGTTGGAAACACTTGCCTTTTCGTGCATGCGTTGCATTGTCAGCGCAGCGTGATAAACGCTACGGTCCTTAGAATTACTTATGTCTGCCTTTTCTAGTAAATATATATATATATATATATATATATATATATATATATATATATATATATATATATATATATATATATATATATATATATATATATATATATACATAATATTGACGTGTTGTTACGGTTCTTTAATAATTTTTTTAATAATTGCTTTTTAATTGATAATCGCACAAGTATCAACGCTGAACCTTGAGCAATATTGGTGGGCACTGCGGATGGGGTCAGCTGTTTCGAGTATCGTTTGGTCACTTTGGTGCCGTTTAGGATCCCGTTAAGGATGGAAAAACAGACAGACAGACAGACAGACAGACAGACAGACAGACAGGCAGACAGACAGACAGACAGACAGACAGACAGACAGACCAAAATTTTTGCGTCGAAGGTCCCCAAGAAAGACCATAACCTTTAAAAAAATCTATTTGATATGTTTCATCTCGAGCATGCACAGCATGACTGCGAACGAAAACTGAGGTTTGTGTGCACTTGAGAAACTGCGTGAGTAATGACAGGAAGTGCAATAGTGTGCACGTGGTGCGCGGAGATATTTAAACGCCCTCAAAAAGGAGCGCACATCCCGTGCAAAAATATGACGTATATGACGTGGTAGAGCACTGTTCCGGTCTGGTTCTGCTAACATATACAAATATGTTTGAAATCCTATAGTGCTTGCTTGGAGCCGTGGAAGAACGCGTCAGAAACTTGATATATCTAGATAAAGTATCACTTGCACTTATGTTCCGAACTACGCCGAAGAATTCTCATATAGGGACATGAATATTACCAATTTCGGTGATTTTTCCCTGTCCCTGCGAACGTTGACGAAATTCCCTGCACCACTGTACTAATTTCTGCACCGATACACGCACAGACAGAATATAATTACACGTGTTTGACTTACTGCCAACTTCTGAAATCATGTCTAGCCCCTCCACAGCCGGACAACAAACACTTGACTTTACTAATTCATATAATTGTAGTACACTGCACATTGTGGGCTTCAAGTCTAACACCGATAGTGAACTGGAAATCACTCCGCGTAAACAAGAGAAACAAGTTTCATGGATAGGTTGGCGTTGTAGATGCGCCAGAACTGTTTACAGCAGATGAAGCCGCACTGTGACCGCTAATTATCGGTCGTCATAGGAGAATTCAACAATTCTTGAAATTCCTTGCAATATCACGAAGATTGCATTTTTCCCTTTGGCTCAAAATGAGAGGCAAAAACTCCCTGAAAAGCGGAAAATGCTCTGCATGCAACATCACTGATCACTTGCCCTCTTTAGTGCTGTCCCTGTGGCCATTCGGTTCGATTTTTATTGTTATTATCCTGCAACATACTATACAGCGAGCACTCGGTCGACGGTATAGAGCATTTCAGCTGCTTAGCAGGCAAACTGTTATAACAAAAGAAGGATTTCTTGGACTATGTGTGGTTCGTCTTCAAGTCTCGTGAGAAAGTTATACTCGTTTCTAATGGTTTGTGTTCAAACGGGGGGTGGGGGTGGGTATAGAGAGGCATAAATATTTAAATGAAGAGCTGGAGATGCTTGGCTTTTCACCTGACATGCTACTCCACGTGCTGAGTGATAATCATGATATGTACACTTATAAGCACATAACACATACAGACACAGGGCATCCAAACAAAATCGAGCGTGCTTAATCCTCGAACCCTCTTCCTCGTCATCCTAATCCACACGCAAATATTGAAAGGGGACTTAAATTTAGGACGAGCAGTCGCTGCTGTTGGATTTGCCAGTAATCTGTCCTCTTATCGCCTTCGTGGGGCGCACACTGCGACATTTCATCCCGAGTTTTCGCTTTCTACTTTTCTGTGTTTCCATTCATACTTAGACACGCGGCTCCTGAGGCAGACCGCTGTAGTGGCCTTGCTCAAAAGCCTCGTTCTTCTCTACGCAGAACGCGGCGAGCACATCAATCAGTCAACGCGAGGCGTTTCGGCGTTAGCGGAGCGCGCCGATATTCCCGAAGCCTTCGAGACCAGCCACGTGTGCACTAGCACGCAGTGTACGCGCACGCTCTCCCGCAGAGCGCACTACCGCATACTGAAGCCAAAGGAGGGGCGCCCGTCACGGCCGAGTTGTCCCGCTTGCTGCAGCCTCCGTTTTCCAGGATAGATTCTTGCCTGTTGTATGTGTACGTACGTGAGCACGCTATCCGGCTGCCGAGCAGTTACTCGCAATGCAAAAAAAGGAAAAGAAAAGCGAAGGGTGACACGGAGACCTGCTGTTCTGTACCGAAGTTGTGTTCAGTGCGAGGAAGAGCGCGCAAGCAGAAAGAGCGACTCGCACTCTCCCTTCGTGATGATGGAGCCGGCACCGAAAGGGTTAATGCCGCGGCGGCCTTCCTGCTTTCGGTTTTTCAGCGTCGTTCTATCTCCGAGGAGGTCACGGGCAGGGCTGTTTGTCGCTCGACAGCGACCGTGCTCCTCGATATGTAGGTGCTAGGGGTAGGGCAACGAGCGCAACGAGGTGCGAGAGGTAGGGCAACGAGCGCAACGAGGTGCCAGAGGTAGGGCAACGAGCGCAACGAGGTGCCAGAGGTAGGGCAACGTGTTAAGGGAAGGGTAAGGAAAAGAAAACAAATTCCTGGTGAGAACGGAAGAGGGGAAAAAAAACTATTCCCATCCTAGTTATCCGTTCTGTTGCATAGGAAAAAGAAAAAAAAAGGGGTGGGGGGCATACGTACGTCCCTGTCTGCCCTCGCTTAGTCTCTCCTTTTCAGTTTCGCTGTTCGAACAAGTGTTAGTGATGTTGTTAACTAATCAAGTCGCGCGCAAGGACCCACCCATTGATCTCGTGGGAGTGCTGTCTTTGACATGTTTTACGCACCGTTGAAACAGCACGGAATCTCAATTATGATTATTCAAGGTATATTTATTGTAAGAATGGGGTGTCTGTTCAGCGGATAGTTTATGTTAGACCCGCGAATACACATATCAATTAAAATCAACATCCAAGAACGCCAAGGAAGGCATGAAAGATGATATTTTGTTGTAATTAAGATGAAAAAGTTAAGAAAGTAATGTGGACGAAAAGATAACATGGCCGTTGGCAGGGTTCGAACGTACGACTTTCGAATAACACGTCCGATGCTTTACCAACTGAGTTACAGCAGTGGTCATCCCCCCTTCAGCTTCCCCCCCCCCTTTTTTTTTCACTTTGTAGGTTATATACGTGCATTTTGAACTAGGGAGAAAAACGAGCCCTTACAATTTCCCTTCCCTCATTCGTTCACGAATATACGCAAAAATTTAACAAAATGTGAATAGAAAATTGCTCCGCTATTATCAGTTCTTTCACTTTGTGCCCGTTCATCATCATTTTGCATCCATCGACTATGATCAGTTCAATCAATGCAGCTATGTCGACTTGGTTAAGCACGGAGTCGTAGGCGATACGTGTTGAAGTGAACGAGATTTGTAAAATCTGTCTCTGCAGAACATCTAGGTTAACTCCAATATTGGGCGAAGCCGAAACTTTCAAGAACAACACTCCTTTATCTGTCCTTTTAGGGGCGAAGCTCCTTAAAGCGGCACCCGTTCGTCCTTCGTCGTATTCGCAGTGCGTGACCAGTTTTACGCTTTGACATGCAAGGTGGTGCCGGTGGGAGATTTCTCCTGTGCGTTGTTAAACAATAAAAAAAATCGCAAAGTGCGCGTTACCTAAAAGCCGAATTCACCTGTTACTCACTCCCAATTAGCAGCCATTGGCATCTAAATTGAGCACTATCTGACAAGAAAGGGTTGCTAGGTTATACTTGCTGGGCGTAACCTCCTTGGTTTTAGAAAGGTTTAGCAAGCGTTGGGCCGCAGTGCCATGAATACAGTGAACTAGTATATACCATGAACTCGAGGTGGTTAAAGGTGGGAAGTAGATACGAAGCGCAAGCCGTAAGAAAGTGTGCGTGTGCCACCTCTCTTTAGTCCTTGGAATGTCCGCTGGATGGCGGTGCTTCTATATGCGGAATATATCATGAAAAGATGCGAGATGATGGTACTTGCAGTGTTGACTAGATGAACGAACGGACACACAGACAGATGCATGGACGGACGCACGGATGGCTACACGAACGGATGGACGCATGGACAGACGCAGGGGCGGATGCATGGACGAACGCAGGGACGGACGCACGGATGGACGTGTGGACGCGCGAACAGACGCACGCACGGATGGGTGGATGGACGCACGGACGGTCACACAGACGTACGCATGGACAGACAGACGCAAGAACGAATGGACGGACGTATGCTTCGCCCCACTCTCCATCATTCACCCCGTGGATATGCTGCCATTTTTTTTTTCTAGCACCAACTGTGCAGATTTTTTTTTTCTACCGTGATCCCGCTTTAATTCTAGAGAATAGCAAGCGACTTATAATCCATCTCTTTTTGCAATTTTTCTTGTCACCTCCTCTAAGAGCCATGCTGTAAGCAATGCACACCACTTAAGGCATAACCTGAAAGCAAGAACGCAGTCGTGGTACATGCCGTTGGTCTGTTCTCATATATTCAAGAACATATGAAGCCGATATGCATGGTTGTGCTTACGGCTGACATTATTTTGGGAGGAAAAAGTCACAATCATGACAGAAGGAGTTATGAAGTGGTAAAAACAAAAAAGAGTGGAAAATTCACAGCATATCTACCGAGTGAAATGTCATCAAAAGGTTGTCTAAGGTGATCATGTTTTCGGTATCAGTCTCTTTGTTGAAGAGACTGTTATATAAGCAGCCGTGCGCCGTAACTTCTGTTCCGCCATGGCGGACAAAAACACATTTCGATGGGGAGTGGTGAGAGGTTCCATCAGTGTAAAACTTCAACGGACATCAGCCTTTGTCTGCACATGTCGTATTATACAAGGAATATACATAGGAATCTCGTACATACATTATGCACGGGAAACAGAACATAAAACGTTATATGCAAAGATATCATTAAGCAAAGAGGTTAAAAGAAACAGAGAGAAAAACACGCACGCTGCGTTAGCAAATGACTTCCATTGAGTTACTATGAACTAGCTAGTCAATTTGCGCGACGCAACATATTTTTTTCAGCGTCTGGGAGTGAAGCTTTTTGAAAAGAAAAACAAACAAACAAACAAGAAACCAGGAGCTTTACTTTGACAACTCAGCCCTGCATTCGCGACTAAGCAACAAAATGTGGACAAGTTTAGAGTTCATCACTTGCCGTGGAACATTGGTGGCCATTATTCTCTCCGGCTTCTAATGTGTCGTCGTCGTGATTTCGCCTACAGTATACCAAAGAATATCGTTCAAAATACACTATCGCTGTCGTATTGACCAATTCTGGCCAGAAATGTAATCGTGTTGTACGAATGGAAGTGTATTTATTCGCAAACGACGTTGACCGGGAATTCCGAAAAATAAATGTATGCCATAGGCCAAAAACCGTATTATGCAGAATAGTATCAACCAGGTTCCACTGTACGTGAATATGCTGTGCTGCTATATAGTCGACCACGTAGTGCTCACGTCGGAGTGTTCACTTCCCAGCCCGGAAACATGCTCACTTGGTATGCTCGATGTAGTACTTATTAGAAATGCGTGTGCAGCACGACAGAATGTCTGAACTTGTTATTTCAGCTTTACATACATCGAGCTATCTATTTTTCAAACGTCTAAATGAATGAATGAATGAATGAATGAATGAATGAATGAATGAATGAATGGAAACAATTTTTATTTGGTCAATTTTTATTTGACCCGACTTAGTCTCACGTTGGAGCAGACAGGCTCGGCATATCTGCTACCTCCCGGGCCCGCCGAACGGCCGTAAGTTGAGAGTCGAAGGTGGAACTTGTTAGAAGTTCTCGATTAGTTTCCGCCAGAAAATAAGCCCGTTAATAATGAGGAAATTTTTGATGACGAAGCAGTAAACTTCTCCAGGCAGTGGTGTTGATATAGTGCAAAGGATAATCAAATAGCTATCTGACACAAAAATGATGTGGTGATTGTTCGGTGAGCACCGACTTGGCTCAATGTACGTTTCGGTACTCCACATAAAGTGGGTCTCGTTGACCTGAGAGGCAACAGCTGATCGGAACCCCCATATTGGTCACCACAGAATTATAACTTAGTACCCAGCTATTCTTCGGAATCAGTGCTACAAATTAAATTGTGAATTTAACTTCGGGACAAAAGTCTATCAGATCTAGTAGGAGGTGAGAGCAAAAAAAAATATAAAGACATCACTGCCGAAGAAGTCAACATCAAACACAACTGTTTGCATAGGGCGAACACTCTGACACAGGACAGGAGAGGGGACGAATGCGAGAGATAAATGTCAACAACATTTATTTCTTAGAGCGTACAGGCGTATACTCTCAAAATAAAAAAAGAAGACAAAAAGTCAGGAAAAGGTCTTTAAAGAGCACACCCTTCCGCATAACCTGCAAGACTAACTTCACGCTCTCATCAACCACGAGCAGACCTTCTCGCTTTCTTTTTGTCTTCATTGTTGCTCCCTCGAGCTGTTGATTTTGTAGCTGATGAAGAGTGCTGTAACCTCCATATCTGAGTGCACGAAGAAAGAACGGGCGATTTCGATCAGCCGTTGTCCCTTCCCCACCACCGTACACCAGTGAAGGTGGCGTGTCGCTGCACGCAACAAACGCAACCGGTTGTGGAAGAAGGCATCCCCGTCGTGCGTTAGGTATACACTTTTCGGCAGGATGTTCCTCCTGGGCGTCCGTACGTGCTGAGTGGGATACGGCCTCCTCGCAGGAGGAGGACCATCTGGGTCACCAGGAAGACGGCGAGGATACCACCACGCCTGGAGAGGACGACGGCGGCCGGAGGTGGTTCCGTGCTCCTCCTCGCCCGCCATCAGTGAAAGTCTTCGCGGCAACTGCCGCTGCTAGTCGACCGGCGGCGGGGCACGTCTTGCTTTCGGACTCCGCACGACGGCGGCCGTCGCACGACACCATCGTATCCAGCGACGACCACCACCGACACCACCAAGGAGCAGCGGCAGCAGCACAGGTGAGAGATGCGCCCACTCCTCTGGAGGATTCCTGCGCGCGCGCGTGACTCCAAGCCGGTGCGCTTAGTTTTATTTTTAGGACTTCTTGGACTTACATGAGCCCAAGTATAAAAAAACTGTGGATGCACATCGCCAAAACCGGCCTCCGCTTGTGTATTTAAGTGTGTATGTATGCCAATGGACAAACGTTCGGGAAAAAAAGAAGTCTGCTTAGACTTCTGCAGCATGCGTACTTTCCCTCAAAGGACACAGCTTCGTGCCATAGGAATAAGAAGGTACGTGATATCAGCAGAACGATTCATTAGTTGCGGGCTCTAGGAATCGGGGGTGGGTCCAACGAACAACGGGAATGCTTACGACCAGCTGTTTCATGCAACTGGTACTCAATGGCTACTGCTTCCGGCAGGACACGCAACACGAAGCTGCGAACAGCGGCCGGTCGAGCACTTCCTTCCCGTAAAGCGATTGCGCGCCCACCCGTCATGCATGCTTCCCGTTGCAAAACCGTTCCTTTTCGCCCGATATATCTCTTGCCTGTCTGCCAGGTATAAACACTTCCATGCTCGCTTCAAACGGCGGGATAGTACAGTGCGGTGCCCTAAGCGTTTGGAATTGCCAGCACTGCATGTCAATACTCGAGTTTGAGAATTGGACGCAAGATTTGAGTGACTGACGGCAAGGCATGCAAGGTCTGCGGCACCGAAGACGTCGGCCATTTGTTATGCCACAGCTCTTCATATGCTTCTGATAGACGAACACTTTTTGACGCATCGTGACGATTGGAAGATTGGCCGCCCTCCGTGAAGATGCTGCTGGAGCACCTTCGCCCTTGCTCGTCAAACTTTTTTTTTGTTTTTTGAAGACTGCGGGTCTGTGCGAATGCATCTGACCATTGTATAGTGCAGCGGAAACATACGCGTCGTCTCGTTAATGCGAAGTTCCCTTTTTACTTTTATCCTTCCTTTCGCCTTTATACACCCCTTTCTCCTTCTAGAGCGTACAGTACATAACCGGACATGTTTCTGGCTCACAGCCCTTTCTTATTTATTTTGTTTCCTTCTTTTCTTCTTTATTGGCGTAACGTGTTCTTTAACGAAAATCCCGTGCCATCCTACTTGAACGTCAGAACATGGCGTGGTATAATGCAACGCCACTGTTACCTCATCGACTGTACTCAAAGAAGTACGCACGAGGGAGGCAAGATGGGGGCCCTTCTAGTCATCTAAGAGAGGGGGGGGGGGGAGGCGCAAAGTCTGCCTCATACACGGACTTAGTTGGGAGGGGAGGCATTGCGATGAACCTTCGCCCTACCCCTGAAGGGTAACCCTGCGCACGCTTATGACTACTGTTAATACATTAACTAAGAAGAAGAAGGGGAATGAGGAGGAGGTGGAAGCTTTTGCATTCGACTCGTTTTTCGAATGCATAACGGAACCTGGATTTTTTTTCTTTTGTGCTTATGAAGTCCAGTCCAACCATACTAATAGGTTGCGTTGCTACAACTTAGTCCACTCTTTAAAAAACGTAACGACCTTAACACGCCAGGGTTACTCCTCACATCAGTGGTACTACATAGACAGTGCCAGATGAGCACCGATAAAGCCATTTTATAGAAGAAGCATCAAATCGAACAGATACGTTTATTCATTTAATCTGAATCGTCAACTGGTTCAACGAGTATGGTTAACTTCCGCAATAGCGTGCAAAACTGGGCTAGTTGGTTGATTTTCATAGTAGGAAAACTGAAAAAAACGGCGAAATGAGAAAAAAAAGAGAAAAGGATGATCGTTGAACTAACAACAGTTGTTAGTTCGGCGTATTAATTCTGTGTAGCTCTTTTTCTCGTGTCACCATATTTTTGAGCTTGTTTTTACCTCGCAGGTTAACTTCTCTACCATTACCAACCCATCTCCATTCCCATAGTTTTTGTTTTGCTTTCTGGTGGGTTTCTCGTGGGTTTTGGTGCCAAATATTTATGCGTGGACAAGCCCTCTTTTTAAGCACGGCGAGCAGGACTCGATTTTTGCTTCGCGTCGCGAGCAGTGACGAAACAACGTACCATGGAGGCGAAGATTGGGATTGGTTGAATTACTTCAGCCAGTGGCGGTGTTCTCCAAGTGGATCAACTCGAAGACAAGTGATCTACACGAGGCGCGCCAAATACAAAAAAAATATTCACGAAGCATGGCTATTGTTTGACTCATTTAATGCTGATATCGCGAAGCCCACATCTGTAAAGGATCGAACGACTCTACTCTATAGCAACTACGAGCTCTTGCTGATCAACGAAATGTACGACCAGTATAACCCGACCGAAAATATTGTAGTAGTACGCATATAAAGTTGAATATCAAAACGAAGCAGTGAGTATGTTTGCCAAACTAAGCTGCCGAATCTTTCAATTAGAAAGAGCTCGGATCAGCCAGTGTGGAAGCTCCCAGTATTGTAAAAGCGCAGAAGCAACGGCTTCCAGACCCGAGGCTCCCGCATGATATGGTGCTACGGTTACCACAGTCGCATATTTCAATTTTCAAAGGTGACATCGGACAGCGGAGAGGCTTCTGCAAACAATGAGAACAGGTTGCTCATCTCGACAAAGACATGACGCCATTTACTGAATCCTATTACCTTAAGAGTGTTTTTGTATGGGGACGCTGCAGCAGCGACTGCGGGTTAACCACCATCCGAATCTATGCGTCTATGTTGAAGAAAATATTTGATTGATATGTGGAGTTTAACGTCCCAAAACCACCATGTGATATTGAGAGACGTCGTAGTGGAAGGCTCCGGAAGTTTCGACCACCTGGGGTTCTTTAACGCGCACCCAAATCTGAGCACACGGGCCTACAGGGTTTTCGCCTTCATCGAAAATGCAGCCACCGCAGCCTGGATTCGATCCCGCGACCTGCGGGTCAGTAGCCGAGTACGTTAGCCACTAGACGTTAGACAAGGTGACTACTGCGGCGGGGCAAGAAAATATTTGGCGATAAGGCGATTATTATTACAGCGCCATCTTAGGGTACTCGGAAATCTTCCCAACGTGAGATCCGTCAACGACATCTGTGGTTTTTGAAGATTGTATGATGCTTCAGAACAGAATATTCACCTACTTGGAGCCCTGCATGAGCCGGCTCTTACATATTCTGCTACGCTCATCAACATCTTGCAGCAGGCTCTACGCGCGTGACATCCGTATACGTTTCACTCGGGACAAATGACACATCGTCTTGACACAGCCCTCTGACGTACGCACTGCTTGTCTATTATTGGTTTCGCGAGCACATGCGTCAACTGCATTGTACGCCGGGCTGAAGGATACTACTGCTCAAACGAGTTGAGCTTGAAAGTGCAGGACCACACGCACTTCCACGCCAGAGGCTTTCTACGGACGATCGCACTGCAGAAGACAGAGTGACATCCCAACGGCGTCAGTTTTGCTTGCCACATATATTGCAAAGTTTAAATCCTTCTGCCATACTGATCAGTATGGGGCGAGCAGTTGCAAAGCCTATATTCATATTGCTGTCAAGACAGAGTAGCTGAAGTAAAACAGTTGATGCTTCTGCTGCGCTTCAAGAAGACATCGAGCAAATGGTTGCCGAATTTAGCTCCCCTTTATTTTTTTTATCGTGGAAGACATTTGGAGTTCTGTAAATATCTAAGAAACATTTACAATGTCCACGAGAAACATACCATAGATGTCTGCCCAATATTTCTGGTTCACTGGGGAACACACCGAACTCTGGGATCGGCTTGCTTATACGATAAGGAGAGTTTCAACGTGGGCTCGTTGGTCACTTTAATCCCCAGTATCACTCCCCATCAAGATTATGGGATCAGATTACCTCTGGCAAGAAATTACCGGTGAAGTCATCCAATGCCCAGACGTTCTAGGTTTAGTGGCCACTGATATTATATATTTCGGCTCAACTCTGCAAGAACCAGTCTGCCAACAGCTCTTTTCGGAGTGTGGCATTCATCTAATTGGCGTCTTGCACGTATATGCGGCGGAATAGGAATCTACAGTAGAAATACTACTGTCTTCCTGGGGCCTCGAGTATAGAGGCATTAGCGACTAAAGCGAATCGCTCTCTTACCAGAACTCTCTACAGCCAAAGCAGATAATAAAACAGTAGGCAGCCGATACTCGCTTGCCCTTCCGTGGAAAGATGGCCGCAAGAATGCCATGGTTGGCAACATCACCGAAAGACGAACGACACACGTGCCGTTCGAGTCAAAGGAAAGCTTTTCCAGAATATTCAATACCTCTCTGGTATGCTCTGCACGCTTGCTCGTCGGAAATTCCATTCCTTTTCGTAAACACCCCAGCTGCTGTGACACATCAACTTGACCTCAGACTAACAGGAATGATCCTATCAGGAAGCTACGCTACCGTCAAAGGCTACTGAATAGTCGTTACGAATGATGGAAATGTGATGTACCTCCCGAAATTAAGACCTCCGCGTCGGTGCCCTTCAATTTACCACCGAAGTTAGCGGTAGATGACAAGACGATCCTAGCTCCAAGATTCCTTTAGGTGAAGTACATTCCGGTCATGGCAGACTAGTGTGAGCTTCCACCATCAAGACAAGCCCTAAAGAGTATCCAAGAGCCCCGTTCATGCTGCACCGACTAGACCTGCCTCTTACTCCTTCTGGGGCGGGGCAGGATGTAGAAAATGTAATAAACGCAGCCAGCCAGAAAAGGCAGAGAATAAGAAGTAGCGCACGTTCGATCATGGCGACACGGTGACTCCCTACTCGCCTTCTCTGTACCTGCTAATGTCTAAGCGTCTATACTGTGTATTCAAAGAACTACGGAAAACAGCGATGCACGCGCGTCATCTGAGAACAGCCTTGAATTTATGAATTTTTTTGAACCAGTTGGTTATCAATTCTGAAAGTATAGATAGTTCTACACGTTCTTAGGGGCTGTGGCTAGCGTCAGAACTTGTGAGAGAAGAAGCGGAGACAGACTGAAAACCGTGTTTACTTGTCCATGCCCAGGCCGCAACTGTCCGCTGCCAGCAGCTGCTGACCGCGTGCCACCAGCGAACCCGCGATCACCATCTTCCTCTTCTACCTTCGATCAGGGTACTCGCGGCTGACGCTTTCATAACGTACAAACGCACTTGAGCAAGAAATCTTCTGCGAATCGTTAAACGCACTTCTTTTTTGCTCCCCGTTTTCACTCACATCACTGAAATAGAGTCAATAATTCAAGGTCACCGAATGCAGTAGATTGCTTGTGCTACCAAAGTGCGTTGCAGATACCTTTTCATTCAAATTTATTCCAAACCATAAGTTCGAGTTGACCCTCTCAATACTGCCCTCCTCTAGTCCGCTTCTGTTCCTAGCATCATGAACGGTGACGCACACTATGAACGTATAGACAAACTCTTCTCGGGGAAGGGGTAGTAGGAGGGAGGGAGAGGCGTTCAATTCCTTTTATTGTGCGTTAAATCCTTTTTTATGCACTTTACGTACGTCAATCCTTTTTTATATACGTATCGTAGCCAAGCACTTTACGTACCCGGCTACGACAGTGTCATACACGAAACAGCGGATCTCCGTCTCTTCAGAACCAACGGTGAACATTTTCGAACATGGTCAGAAAGCACTGCCGATGTGCAGTGAGGCTCCCGTGAACATGTGAGCGAAATGTTACAGCATTCCACGCGACAACAATTTTAGGATTACGTTTCAAAGACAGACACAAATTGATCACTCTTCTTTCCGAAAATTAATTGATATGCGAGTCAGACTGCGTAATAGATGATAAGAACACAGTCATTGGCTGATTTGAGCATTCGCGCGGCGCCCCGTGGGTGTCGCGGTCACTACAGGCATCCGCCGCCTATATGGCTAGAATTAATGTCTCAGATTTTCTTCGGTGGATTCAGGTAAGAGTCAATAGAGAGCACTCCTGTTAGCGGCGGAAGTGAACCAGCGCATTCATACAGAACAAGAAAAGGAGGTGCTCAAGGTGATGGCATGAGTTGGCGCTGCTTTTTGCCCCTTCGTCGTTCTTTTATTCAGCCGTGTAGCTTTCAGCACGCTCGTAGGGACAAAAAAAAACAGCGAAAGCGCTTAAAGAGTTCCTGCAACGTTTTTTTTTTTTTCAGCATGACCAGAAAACGCTGGCAATCAGTAGTCGAGAATCTAAGGAACACACGAGGTAAATGTTATAGCGCATCAGGCGGCCTTAAACTTTCAGTTAATTATAAGGCCAGTCTCAACACGTTCCCTGTTCTTTTTAAAAAGGCTGCCATATATCTAAATGACCACGTCATATACCGAATTCACGGTCATTGGGTGATTACAGTACTGTGGGCTGCGTAGTAACTGGGGCCACCGTAGGAGGCCACCACGTACCCGCACGTGGTACCGATCCCACAGAAAGCAACGTGTTTGAAGAAGAAAAAAAAACAAGAAAGAAGTGCTCTAGGTAATGACGCACGCATGACGTAATTTCTTTCCTCTGTGCCGTTCCCCCCTGCTTAATATCCAGGGCTATCGTCGGGACAAAAGGAGAGAGAAAGCAATTGCAGCGTGCCTCAAATAACTGGTACTTGACGGATTCAAAAAAAAAATGCGGCAATTAATTCGTGAGACGATAAGCTCCATCAGTCCATTCAATGCTTACTAAGAAAAAATGTTTTGGAGCCCCTTTAGGTAAGTGGAGAGCCACAGGCATTCATTTTTGCAATATTACTCTGATAAAATTTCGGCGGCACCGTCTATATGAATTTTATAGTGGAATTCATGGAGCTATCAGAAAGCAAGGACATGAATGCCCTGACTATTTTCGAATGCGGCTAGATTTATAATATGATGACCAGGCAAATGAAAAAAAAAACACTTCGGAAACAAATCTTCGAAAAAAAAAACTTCTTACATTAATGTTTACTCGCGCATTGTGTGTACAACCAGCAAGTAAGAAATGTTTGTGAGGATAACAAAAAGACAAGTAAACTTGAACAAAAACAAAACTGTTGTAGGAAGTTCTAATGGGGGCTTATTATTTTTTTATAGGTTGTGCAGGAGATGCCTCTTTCATGTATCGCCAGGTACAACTTTTCCCCTTTCCACACATAGCAATATAACATTATTGAAAATCAAGCTTCTTGCTTCCCAAGAGTGGAGTGGTCTACCTAGCCCTGCCATGGTTAATGTCTTCGTCTTTATTTTATCCCTCTTCTTCTCGTCCATATAGCCACGACAAAGAATTACCTAAAATCGCACCTAGACACACCTGACCAGTCAAGCAATAGCAATTCAACTAAATATTAAGTGCGTTCACGGAGTTACACCAGATTCTTTAAATGCTTGTGGTCCTAGGTGCGCGCCTTCTAATATTTTTCCCTACATAGTTGTCCTGGGATTAATATTCATGCTCGTAAGGGGACAGGCTGGTTACACTAAACACTCCGCACAAGCGACTGTTGCTTGGTACTTGACACTTTGTAAACAATCGTCGACCGAGCGAAGATTGTTTATCAAATGTCAGCTAGGCCAGTCTTTCTCAGACATTTAAAACAAATAAGCGATATAAATCCCCGTATGGCCGAGAAAGTGATTTACAATGAAAGGTGGAAGCTCGTAGATGAAATGTAAAAACAAAGAGGGGGGGGGGGGAGGGTTCGGCACAAGTGACGTGGACATATCGTAATTATTACAGAAGGTCTGCTCAAATTTTTTACCCGCTAAGCCACTGCAGCGACCGTGAATCAGTCGAAATAAAGAAGGACAGGGGAGAGAAGCGGTACCTACTTCTTTCCTGCCTGAGTCTACACTTCTTGTGTGTGCCCCTTCTCTGCTAGCTCTGTCCTTCGTTCTTCTGACTGGTTAATTTGTTCAGCCTTATGTATACCAAGTCACCCAGACTTCAACCTTACTGCTCTGCAGGCAGCTGCTTTAAAACTGATTTTGAACCGATGTCGTGTAACAATATCTTTTCAGGGACATCATCGACAGGCCGTATAAATGTATTTGGCCACGAAACATTCCAGCAAAGTGAACAGGGCCCTAAATGTCCGCCCAATAGCGTCGGTTAGTGGTTGTTAGTTTTTCAACGGGTAATACTGTGGCCCTCCTAACTGGTTTGCGTTTGTGCGGATACACCTAAGCAGCTGGAGAGTATAACTTATAGGCAGAGAAAAAAGGGGCTACCTAGAGGCTGCAGTATCTGTATGGACCTCCTTTCGACCTCTGAGCCACACGCCGGATGACATCTATGATCTACACCAATTAAGCAAAGCGCTCATCTCCTGGTGGCACGGGGATTCATTTATTCTTTCCGCGTACCTCCCACACACGAGGTGAATGCTCTACCCTTTGGTGACCACTGAGTTTTCGATATGCGGTTCGAGAGATAAGTTTTGCCTATAAGCCTTATTGTGCGAATGCACACTCACTTCCCCGCTGCGTGTGCATGTGCGAATCCTCACGACACTCCGATAATAGCAAGGCGAGTCGTTTCAGTACTGGCTAAAATGATTAAGATGAAGGCCTGAGATGACTAATCAAACGCAAAAAGTGACTGTCGGTGACGCCGGCTGTGTCAACACGAATGACGAAAAAAATCGTCATGCCATGATGACGTCACCTCAAGACGTCATTGACGTTACAGGTCATCATAATATGTGACGTCATCATGACATAACACGATATGGCGTCGTCACATATAGCATCATAAGTGGGCCTATTCTGGAGGCGCCGCAAGACCAGGTCGGGTTCAGAATTCTTTTGGGGAGGAAGTGTCGACACAATCGACTGAGAAGCAAGAGGAGAAGAAGGCTTTGTCCCTGCCTTGGGAATAAGGGACCATGATACTTTTTTTATATATTGCTGTCTCTTGGCCTGCATTTATAACGTTCGATTTTGGCGACAGCCTTGTGTACAGAATTGTGGTGATCAAGCAAGCTAACTACCCAGTTCTTTGAGAGACGTACGTACAGAGAGGCCTGCAGCTGAGTGCGATTCGATGCGTTGTGCGTATCTGACATAGTGCACACACGTGACGCATATGAGTTTCCGCAAGCTTCTTTCAACGCTCAGAGGGGCAGACAGGGAGGTTACGACACGGCTCCCAGGCACAGAGTGCTCGAATTACCTTGAAACACTTCAACCCAGCAGTTTGTTTTATTTAAAACCACTTTGTTAATTAAGGCTGCATATGTAAGAATTCATCAGCTCTATTTTCTATTATCACAGAATATTTTACAGCGCAATGGGTTTGATACGGACAGAGAAGGGACAAAGCGCTGAGCTCAGAACTGAAATTTATTTGAAAAAGGAAAGCACACACATAGGAAACAGCCGAGGCTATCAGGGGCTGCAATCACGTCTCATTTATCAGCATTGTAGATCATGCGGATGTGTGCCACACTTGCAGAAAACAAGGATCAAATTTAGACATGTTGATCAGCGCATGCGTGAAACACCCGAAGCATTTTTCCTTAGATCGAATAACAAGTGCATAAGTCACCCATCTATCACTCTTCAAGGGGAAGAATATAACTACATGTTAGATAAGGCATGAATAATGTTGTGTTGTAACACATGTGCACATGCGCACACTTTTGATGAGTCTTTGTTTCTTAATATATGTTCTTTCTTTTTCCGAATAAATTTCAGTCGTGAGTTCAGCGCCGTGTCCCTTTTCTGTCTGTATCTCATCCATTGCGCTGTAAAATATTCCAGGATGAACATCCACTAACTTCGCCCACTCGCGATTTTGTTTTCTATTAGTTTGCAACCATCTTGTCGGCATAAAGAAAACTATTGGAGGCGAAATACAAGGGGCATGTGGCTCTGAATTTACGAATGACGAGAGAATCATTTTTGCACTGCTTGCGATTAATTTCTTTCTATATCATTACGGCGAAAGCTTTAAAGGGCTCATCAAACGCGAAAAGTCACCGACAAAGTTGGTGGCGTCAGAAATAACGATGCAGAATATCACTGTCACCCGCCATGGTGGCTTAGTAGCTAAGGTACTCGGCTGCTGACCCGCAGGTCGCGGGATCGAATTCCGGCCAGCGGGTCAACATTTTCAATGAAGGCGAAAATGCTGACCTGTGTGCTTAGATTTAGGTGCACGTTAAAAAACTCCAGGTGGTGGAAATTTGCGCAGTACACCACTACTGCGTCTCTCATAATCATACGGTTGTTGTGGGACGTTAGACCCCAACAATTATTATTAAAATATTACAAGACAACGTCATCATGATGTCATGACGCCATAACACGATGACTCCACCAGATGATATAATTTCATCAGATGTCATCAGCGCAATGAGTAGATGATTGAAAGGCACGCTTGGCACTGAGGCATAATTAATTGTTCTCATCAGCAACAGCATCAACAACGCATACAGCTGCGTAAGTGCGCGTGTCGGCTTATGGACGTGTAGCGGTTTCTTCGCTAATTCGCAGTGTGATCAACTATGCCCTCGTGGCCACTTCGCAGTTGCCCTTCAAACGGCCTATCCTACGCACGGAGACGTGTTTTTTCTCGCGGTAAGGTAGAGGCGCCCACTGAGAAGCGAATCATACACAGCATACATCGATGATTTGGCGAACTTTTCTCTCTCTCTTTTTTTAGGAACCACGGTTTGCTGAGCACCATAATATAGCAACTCACGCACTCCTTTATTGTTTTTTTTATTATTTCTTTACCGTGTTCGAATTACACCGAATCACTGTTGCATCTCTCGGCGCAAGTCGCGCCTATAGTTGTAATGGAACTGTCTAAACGTTCTCGAACTTAATCGACTGTCCTAATCAAACTTTCGCACGATGCAAGTGGTTGAGTACAATTTCGAACGTACGCGAGCACCAGCCGTCGTGCTGTCCAGACGATATTGGTACCATGGAACTGCTCATCGCACTTCTGAAAGGCAACCAAAGCGTTGCAGCGACTTCTGTAAGATGACCGGAGTTGATTCACCGTAGGTGATGTCAAACGCGGAACTGTTACGTCGGTCGCAACAATGCCTTTTCTCTTCCTCTCAAACTTTATTCCTCTTCCCCTGAGCAGGGTAGCCTACCGGGCCAAGCCCTGGTTAACCTACGTGTCTTTCTTTTGATCTCGCCCTCCTCCTCTCTAAACCGTGACCCACCCATAAATAGCCAACGTGCAAGTTATGTCAAGGCGATTTTCCCGGATTGTGCTCGTGGCTATATTATTACACTTTCAGCGTTACTTGCTTTACCAGGCACCTGCTCTTCCGATAAGGAGCTAAATGCTGAACACTCGCCTTGGCCTCGCCGTCAAAACGACGCGAGAATATTACTGGAATTGAATGACAGTGTGCATAGTAATTGGTTCGCCGGTATAAAGACAAGAATGTGCTCACCCTTCCTGTATTCGTACGCTGCAAGAGAGAAGAGGGCACATCGCATACCTTAATATACATATTTGACTGTCGAACTGTGGTCGAGATATGCAGTATACTGCTGGAATATACCTTGCGCCACTACATTTCCGAAATTTTCATCACAGCAATTGCAGCCTTACGTTGCGTAACTCTCGGTGGACACTTATTCAGCTATATTGTCCGGTTTAGCGAGCGGACCAATGTTACGAGTTAACCCGAGGGTCATGCTTGTCTGTCCCCTTGTCATCGTCTCTCGAACTTGTCCCCTGTGTCTTCTGAGCAAAGTAGGAACCGGGTACCGTCGTTACGTCCACACACACACACACACAAAAAAAAGTATGCGTAGAAAGTGAAGGACAGCATCACAGTCAAGCGAAGTGGGCAAGTGTACTCGACCTATTGTTGCCGCCCCCCCTCCTCGTTGACATGGTTGCGGAAGCACTAACCCACTCCTCATTCCAGGCGCGGAAGCCATGCCCTTGACCATGCACGGATACTGTCAAGAGCGCCGCCCGCTTTCGGAGGCAGCGAGAGGATCAAGTGGGGGAGGGTTGCTCGAGAGAATGTGGGTCGCTTTCCCCGCTGCGGGGCCCTATTTTTGGGCCTCCACGCGTGTACGGTGGCTTTCCGAGGAATTGAGGTCAGGCAGGCTGCCGCCGGCGACAACGGAGGTGGTCGACCCGGCACCGCGAGCCTCCGTGACGACCAGGAACCGGTGCGGATGTGCCGCGGGGCTCCGTTGCCGGTCAATTCTTTTGTCCGAGAGAAGGATGATGGAAGCGCGGCGAGAGTTGCTCACCCGGGCTCCTTCACTTCGCGTGGCGGGGTTTTCCGAGCCGGCGCACACCTGTCGGCGCGGGTTTTCTATGACCTAGGATGATGTATGGTAGTCGTTGATGGTAGTGTTCCCGAATAGCCTCCATTGAAAGTAAGAGGCGGAGATGAAGGCGAGGAGGAGAGGTAAGGGGTTAATTGGAGGTCGGGTCATGAAGGAAAGGCGGAATGAGCAAGAGCCCGTGTGCTGCGCTTCCTAGGGCCAGATAACCACAAGTGTTTCGAGCCAGGTCTGGCACAGCGCGAAAACTAGGCATGCCGACTCTACTGCACGAAATCTTTCAATACCTGCAACGATTCATGTAATCAAATGCATTACAAGAAATATTTTCCGGATAACTGTTATTCTCAGTTTCATCGTTCTACGGCCAAGCGTGCCTATGGCCGAGTTATATTTTGACATGTTTGATTGAAAAATTTCGAAATAACGAAATCAAAGTTGGAGCCGACGAATGGACAGTACATACTACACAAACACGAAGCGCAGACAGATTCAATGATCGAGAAAATTCCCCAGATTGATTGATTGATTGATTGATTGATATGTGGGGTTTAACGTCCCAAAACCACTATATGATTATGAGAGACGCCGTAGTGGAGGGCTCCGGAAATTTCGATCACCTGGGGTTCTTTAACGTGCACCCAAATCTGAGCACACGGGCCTACAACATTTCCGCCTCCATCGGAAATGCAGCCGCCGCAGCCGGGATTCGAACCCGCGCCCTGCGGGTCAGCAGCCGAGTACCTTAGCCACTAGACCACCGCGGCGGGGCGAGAAAATTCCCCAGATAGACTGGTCAGCATGTAACAGGATGACCCACTTCATTCGGTTTAATTCAAAACATCAGGGGAAAAAATTCGCATAAGCTAAACTATATTACGCCCAGCCATGTCAATCGACGGACACACCCGGTAAAAAAAAAAAAAAAACGGACAGTGTAAATAGGTTTTGCCCTGCCAATCCTTTTCTACGGATGTGAGGTTATACTAAAGGTGTCATACTAATTCCAAAGTTTAAGGTGTACTTCAGTAGCCATGACATATGGCAATATTGCACCACGTGCAGACCATTTCAGTGGCGTTTTTTCAAATTACTGTGATGTCACTTACTCTAACGTCACTATTGTGCCCTCAATCATAATCTCAAGATTGCGGCTATCTGGCTTGGGACGAAACAGATATTGAATAACTCGCATTCAGGGTTACTAGTCGCCCCCTAGCAGTGCCGGTAGATCTTCAGCCAGTTTGGATATTAGATGTGGTGAAAGCGAGCCGCACAGAGTTCAAGCTAGTACTTTATAATAATTCAGGAACTATACGAGAAACGCGTGTTGTACCCATAGGCAGAAGTTAATTGTTCGATTGAAGTCGCTCCTTTCATGACACCTATAGCACTACTTTCGTTCACCGAAAAAATTTCTTTTGGGTAGTGAAAACGGCACGCGTACAACAAGAAAAGGGTGGGCTGATTGACGTGTGGGGCTTAACGTCCCAAAACCACCATATGATTACGAGGGACGCCGTCGTGGTGGTCTCCGGAAATTTCGACCATCAGGGGTTCTTTAAGGTGCACCCAAATCTGACCACACGGGCCTACAACATTTCCGCCTCCATCGGAAATGCAGCTGCCGCAGCCGGGATTTGATCCCGCGACCTGCGGGTCAGCAGCCGAGTACCTTAGCCACTAGACCTTAGCCGCGGCGGGGAAAAGGGCGGGTTGCGCCGAAGGCTAAAGAAAGCGTACTCACAATCGGAGATGTTCTTCCGCATGCGGACCACCGCAAGCGGTGGAAGAAAAAGATTACCGGTCATCGTGAAAGCGTTGCGAAGGCGGCTACACGCATCTCTGACGCATGCGCTGTCGGACGCAGTACACTATCAGCTAGGCCGGTGTGGTGGGTCGATGGCGTACTCGAATGACGGAACAGGAAACACGCCGCGCCGGCATATTTCCTTCCTCGTACGGCGCGGACCGGGAAGCAACAGCGTCGACCGGGAAAATGCCGCCGGCACTCCATTGGGACCGAACTTCGCTGACAGGTGGCGCGCCTTACGCATTCCCTTTCGACGTCCGGAAAAGGCGCGATGGTTATGCTGAATGTGTGAGACCTTAAAGACCAAAATAAAGAAAAGATAAAGATTGAACCAGCACAACTAGTCCGCGTGACAGGCACGCTGCGACAAACTGTCAGAGGGGTCAAGCGTGTCTGACGAGAAGTGTGACAGCTACTGCTATGGTCCACAAATGGTCTTCCTTGTGCTTTCGAAGAACGCGCCCCTTGATTTTTTTCAAGCAGGCGCTTAGCTTTCGGGATCATACGTTCATGGATTGCTTGGTGCGAGAATTCGGTTTCGTTTTTGCTTGCTGAGGTTATACCGAAGATTAAACGTAAGACGAAAAGTAGCAACATCGTAGATTTATATAGAGAAACAAGGACGTCATGCGCAATCTACAGAAAGCGGATGTCCATGAAAGGCACCCACGAGGCTGTCCCATGTAGTGAAATGTCTCTGACAAATGTGCGCTCAGCCGGCAGCTTACGCGGAGATGTATTCACGGTGTTCGGTTAGTCGGTTCCTTAGTGCGTCCATGACAGTTGCTTCTAACGAATCTGTACACATACTCTCATTTCTACAACTCTCATTTACTTCCACATACTCAGCGCGGAGTAGCAAACTGAAGTAGTTTAACCAATCGTCTCTCTACTTTTAGACTTTTTTCTATCTTTTCAGAGGAGATAATAAAATGCCCCACGGTATTCAATGAATGCTTTTACAAGTGACGTACAAGCAGAAGTGATCACAGAGAGGTAAAACAAGGCCCAATAGTTTTCTGAGCATTAATATTTCTCTAACTGCGGAACTTGAAAGAACTGACTTTCCTTATTCAGTGTTCTAGCGCTTCGAGTCGATTGACTTATCCTCTCATTCTGATCTCAATGTGTTTCGGGTATTAAGGACAGTGAAAGTATCACAACTGAAATAAAATGGTAGCCGGGTTTGAATCCCGGACTAGGGTGAACTTTTAGTCACCAAAGAAGCTTTCTTTCAGAGATATCCGTATAAATTTGTTTTTGTATAGCCTCGTGGTGCAAAAGAAAAGAACCACAGGTTCCTGCAACATTCTGTGTACTTTGACGTCGATGAAACATGGCTAATAACCTGAAAAGGTAGGGCTGATTTTCGAAATCATTCCCGCAATGCGTATTAAGACTTTTGTACGTGCTCACAGTTCATCGTACGAGAACAGCTCGTGATGCGGTTTTTGACATGCGGTTTGACGCAGGGTCCGCTGCCAGCTGACAGGAGTGCACCATGGAGCTAGCGCAGCAGGCGGCGACCGTGCTGCTCTGGCCCTTCACCAGCTTCTACCAGACGTACCTATGGTGCACATCATTCGCAGGCAAGTCACTTATCAAGACCGGCACCCGAATATCTTTGGGCGCACCCATATTTCCTGATTTGCGATAGACGTATACCAAATGTAGGTGCAACATAATCAGAAAGACAAACGAGCTGATGCACAAATATTTCCTTTTGATCATTAAATGCTGCATAACAGTGAGCGGTAAGTTTTGTTACCGATTACAGTTCGTGACTTGTAGTTTACCAGAATACCCTAAAAGAAAGGTATATAACAGCTGCACCTTGCCAGCCCTAACATACAGGGCAGGAACCTGGAGGCCTACGAAAATGGGTCAACTTAAATTGAAGAGGACGAAGTGAGCCTTGGAAATGAAAATGATGGGCCTAACATCAAGGAACAAGAACCGAGCAGTGTGGGTCAGGGAACAAATATGTGTTCAGAACATGCTAGTCTAAACAAGAAAAAGAAATGATCATGGGCAAGGCATGTAGCGAGAAGGCAACATAACTTAGTAAAAGATAACTTAATCTGTGCCTTCGAAATATTCAGTGAGTCGCAACAGCCTACCATTAAATATGAACAAAAGTAAGTGAAGGCCATCTGTAGCATGCTAGGAGCGTTAAGAGATGAGCGAAAAGAAATGAAAATAAAAAAGAACCCTGGAACTTTCTTACTGCTTCTTAACAAGGGCAGGCGTTTCTGTACAATTTAGTACATGTTGAAAATAAGTTGCTCAAGAAGCTGAATTTGTGTCGCGTAACGGTAAGCGCTTACATAAGAAGGGAGCAAAGACGTGCTTGAGGATATTTTTCCACGGCGTTGCTCCTAGGTTCACGACACCTTTTGAAGCTCCTTAACAATATTCGGCGATTAACAGGGGTTTCCTCTAAAATTAGTCTTACTGCAAGAACTGTTGAGAGGCAATAAATAAAGACATTAAACGTAATAGGAAGCATCGCAAATAGTTTACACTGAATTAGCTTCGAAGATGGCACCATGCTCGCTCACGTACGATTGTGAGCACGATGAGACGGAACACCGATTGAATTCGTGTTTTATAGACGATTACTTGTAATATACCGTTGTGAACATGACGTATTGAATTGCACGAGATACCTTTCCGCCTGAGCATTTAGTGTCAACAACAATTTTATGCTTGCCGACTGCGTTCAGCTTCTATGATACACAACATGCAATTTCAGTGTTCCCTCTCACATTGTTCACGACTGTACATGTCCCCCTGCGTCGGCGCAGATCGGCGGACAGAGGACTGGCTCCTGGTGAAGTCCCCGATCCCGATGCTGCTCATCATCGCCGCCTACCTGTGCGTAGTTCGGTACGGGCCCCGCATCATGGCTTCAAGGCCGCCCTTCCAACTGAAACCTTTTCTCGTCGTCTACAACTTCGCCGTCGCTGGGCTCAACCTATACATCGCCATGGAGGTATGAGCGGTGGCAACCGCTACAATTGTTTGCGTTGGCGAGTTTTGCTTGGTACGTGCGCTAACAACGAAGTCTATTGTTTGAAGTTTTTCGCGTCATGTGTGCCTCCGAGATGTGTAACCGCACAGAAAGTTTGCTCGCGACACTCGGTTACACGTAGAGTGAGCTTTGATCCGCGCCATCTTGTTTGAAGCCAGTTGTGTGTCAGATGCGCAATCGTGCAATAACAAGAAGAAAACACTAACGAAGTACGTACAAAGATCTCAAGACACTGTGCGAAAATGTCAGAGGAAACTTGCATACCTCACCGAGTGACGCTATATGATGCTACTAAACACTATTGTATCAATATTGCAAATTGGTTCTGCGAAATTCCGCGAGGTATACGGAAGGTCAACGAAGCGAAAAAATTGACAACCACTCGTTCGTAGCATGAAGCTACAAGGCCACAAAGGTACAAGAACGCTGCCAAGTTTTTTTCCTTGCTGCCTTGTGCTACAAACAGGTGGTTGTCAAATTTACGCTTTTGTAACTGCTGCATCAAAAGCGCATAGCTTTCGCCAAAGCATCCTAGTGTAAGTCCATGCACTCTGCTAGCTTAAGTTAGTAGTGTACACTTTAAGCACCGATGAGCAAGAACATGTACAGTGCGCACTCACTGAAACTCGAAAATTAAGGGCTAAGTAATGCACGCACTTTTTTCTCCACTTTCTACACTTAGTGTCATATCGGTGAATTTCGACTCGAACGTCCTTACATCAGAGTCAACATCAACTTCAGCGGGCAGATTTCTGAGCGACAGGAGACGGTTATCTCGAGTAACTGCTCGAAGCAGTCATTATAAAACGAAAAAAAAAGATATGCATTTAAATTTCTGAGAAGTGCACACAAGCACCATTTCTAATAAATACAACAACCTTTGATCACCGGCTCTTTAATTAGCAGCTTCGTGCGGAAAGCTTCAGAGGTTGCTTATTTTACTCGCACTGTATACTGATCGAACGAGCAAGTGGTGTGAATGGCACCGAAAGCGCGAACAGCCTTATCTACAGCCTAACAGGGATAATTTAGTTAAGTGATTATGAAGAGACAGCGTATGAGATTAACTGAGCGTGCTGCTGTGACGAGCCATTTCGGCTGCACACACCAATACGAACGGCGTTATAGGCAGCATGGAGGGGAGGGGGGATTTTTTAGGAAAAAAAAGGTGGAAAGCTAAAAAGATAAGGAAATGGGGCATGGAGTGCACTAACCGTCTCTCTTGTGAAGTCCCCTCAATTGACACACTCGCGGGGGAACGGGGAATATATAACACGGAGAAGCAGTATAAGAAAGAGAAACTGTGACACATAAAGAAATGAGGAGGTCTAAAACACGTCTACTCACAAACGACTGAAGTCAAGCACGAAATCACGTGAAAATATGTATTAAACAGAACAAGTAAGGATGCTGAGGCCACCTTACGCTTGGCACAATGTTTCAACAGGCGTAATGCACTTAATAGAAATGTTCAATCACGGCTATAATCAGAGGTAACTTGTTGAAGCGCACTAGAAGTTTGCGGTAGCGTTTACATGAAATGACTGAGTTCAGGGTGGCAGGAGTCTTCAATATACAGACGCTTACAGACAATGATGTAATGTCACCGCGTATTCTTGCTACAGGTCCCGACGCCCAGGTCACTCGGGAGGATCTGCTGGTGGCTTTCAATGTCCCGTTGACGCTATACGGGTATTATGGGGACGTCGTAAGAAAAGCAGCGGAGTGATAAAGGTTGTTTTTGTAAACACGCGTCAAATGTCAGAACGCCAAATGTTTTAAAGGTGGAGGCATCGAATCGACAGTCGCAGGATGATCGAGGCGTCGGTTGATACGTAACACAAAGCGGCGCCGACAACGGGACAAATTCGTGACCAGTGCTGCAACGGTTTTGCGAGACAAATAAAGAAGACCGTTTCAGAGCTGCAATAACAGATTCATTCTTAGACTCGGACAACGCCGTAACACATTAAATACCGCGCATATGTCTTATCGTTCCTCACTGACTCCGGTACAGGTGCACGAGTCTTGAAGCGAAGCAGTTGCAGCTGCTTTATCGCGGCGGTTTCGCCACGCTGCTGCGTCCAATAGGTTTTCTGCGAAGCACTTTTTACTGTGGAAGGTGTTAGAGATTCACATAAAAAACAGAGCCAATAACGAGGGACAAGAAAAGAAGGAGACAGACAGACACTGCCGCTGCCGCTTCGATTGCGCGATCACAAAAAGAAAAAGATTTTCTTCAGAACGTTGGCACACGTGTTGTTCATGGTGCGTTATTTATTTATTTATTTATTTCAGAAGTACTGCCAGCCTCAAACATGAGGCCTTAGGCAGGGGTGGGTGATACAAAAAAGGAAACAAATATGAAGATACAACAAGAAAGAAAACACGTCACGTAGAGCTACACCATGAAGAACTAGTGCATCAAAGTAAAACGCCAGTAGTGGTTTACGCGTACACATACAAAAAAAAAACTATGATGACAAACATCTGCTCATACAGAACTAAGAAACAAATATCATATAAAGGTTCAAAAATCGCAACATTTCAAAAATACAACGCATTGATATGAAAAAAGTGATAAAAGTGGAACATAAATAGAAGCCTGTTCAGGATGCGCAGTGGGAAAATAGACGATGATTATGACGATGATTACGCGGTTGTTAGGTGAATTCTGTTTCCTTTGTTTTGTATTTTTCTATTTTTTGTCAGATATTGCCCAAGTATATATTGGGCGGTTCTAGCAAATAAATCTTGTTGTAAGCAGCGCCGCTGTCTGTCTCCTTTTCTTGGCCCTCGTTATTGGCGTTGTTTTTTATGTGAATCATGTCGTACCAACTCGCGCAAGCAACCACGTTAGTTAGAGATTCAACCGCAGAAGATAAACATATAGAGCACTTGTAGAGATAGCTCGTACACCCACTTGAACACCTAGCACTGTAAATACTGCAGCGTTGCGTGGGTAATTACAGCGTAATCTAAATTTCGTAGCGCTGTATCATATCTACAGTTCTACAGTGCTCACTAAAGCCAGTCGGTTGAACGAAGTAGTTCTGAGTGAACAGCTTATACAGCCGGTGTTGTTGCCGTACTTTTTATAGGCAAATAGGCATGACGCTAAAGGGACGAGGACGAAGTGAGAACACGAAGCGGCCAATATTGCAGCGCCCGTCTAAGTCAGTTTGTGTCTTCAGTTCGTCAAAGTCCTATCAGCTCTATACCTACTTGCCTCCAGTAATGTACCGACCAGCTCAGCAACACGCCTTGTTGGGTCGTATTCTCGTGTCCTGTTGTCTTCTGTGCTGCTTATGAAGCATGTCGCGTATCTATAATTTCACAGCGACAGCTAACGCCACCAATATGAGCGAT
The DNA here is from genome assembly GCF_043290135.1 of Rhipicephalus microplus. Taxonomy (NCBI): domain Eukaryota; kingdom Metazoa; phylum Arthropoda; class Arachnida; order Ixodida; family Ixodidae; genus Rhipicephalus; species Rhipicephalus microplus. Next base: position 210,753,879 of record NC_134701.1, on the reverse strand, counting down.
TCTGGTGTAGCGCTAAGGCGAAATCAATCACCTTTTTATTTGCGCGTAGCATTTGCTTAGCCAGAGCGACGGGTGCCAGACGGGGTAGGGGGTACAATGACGTTACCCACTCACAACGGTGCGTGGGTGACGCATTCGCAGTCCATAAATGTAGCAAGTCAACTACGTACCGCATACCAGCAGCTGCACATTTATTTTTGAGTGTACCCTTAGACGTGACGGCGATGCATCGGTCTCGCTAAGTTCTGCACCATCGCTATGTTAACAAATTATTATTTAGATACACATGCCACCTGAATAAGCAACTATACGGTATTAATGTTATTGTGACTGTGCGCGTACAGCCTTCGTCATATTTAACAAGAACAACGAAGACACGTATAGAGCAGCTTAATGTTCACAAAAACCAATACAAGACTACTAAGGAGCACTATTCTTGCTTCTGTAGTAAGGCGCGCTCAGCTAGTGAGCTCGAGGCACTCAGACCAGACGTCCTTAGCACTCTGCGCACGAGATGCGAAATGACTTAAGCATTGTCGGTGTTAAGCGTGACGGCGACTGAACCTAGAATTCCTCGTTACGCTCAAGAACACGTCGGCAACGGTTTTTATGGGTATTGAGTGAACACAAGCGGCAGCAGGGTTGGTTGTAGGGTGACTATGTCATGCGATTCGAATGACTGCTCTTGAGGTTCGTTTGTTTATGTTGTGAGGAATGCAATAACTTGGTGTATTTTACATGGGAGAAAAAAAATTACTTTTCAAACTTTCCCATGCTCTAACTTCACGGGCCAACATATCTCATATATAAAGAAGATGCTGATTCGGTGTTCTCATTTTAATGACGTGTTCTCTGTTTCCTAGATATTGTATTGCATAACCAAGCGGAGATACAGCTGGTTGTGCCAACTGGTTGACTACAGCGACCATCCGTTAGAGATAAGGGTGAGTATAAAAAAATGAAAAAGAAAAGACCGAGCTCTTGATACTGCGATCATGTAGCATAATGTTTTCCTTGCTATCAAAAAGGAAAAAAAAATGCCAGCTACATATTTTCTTCCCTTACCTGGCGGTCAGAAAGCAGTCGGCGCCATCCCCACAGCACTAGACCCTAGGGCCGGCTGGCGCTATTGCACAGCGCTTGCATTCAGTGTCATGAATGAGCAGCAGATGATGTTGTCACGTGGTCGTGACGTTGACGAAGGCAGCAGCTGGCGTGTTCAAGACTAAACTTTCTATTTGGGCGAACCTGTGCCCGGAAAGTGAACATACGTCGTGTAAGCGATTCCCACTGTAGACTAACAGCGGCATGAACAGTCGTCAGCCGTCGAGTCGACGGCGATATGACCTACCCGGTGAGGTACGTTGGCATTTATACATGCGCCCAGAACCCTCAAGCCACATCGCTGGTGCTCGCGTATGCTCTCGAATAAACTTGATTATTCGCGTCCTGCGCGAAATGCTAACAGAACGATCTTGAACAATCACGAAGCTTCTTAAGCGTTACACTGCTGTCTGCGCCTAGCATTGCTGACTGTCACTGCGGGTGGAACTCGAGCACGTCGAGATTATTCACTAAACAAACGTGCCAGTGCGCAGACGCAGTGTGATGTCGCCAGCCGGAGCAAGATTATAGCGCTACAGTGACGCCAGCGGGAAGCACAGATTCGCCTAGCCCTGCATTTTGGTGTTCGCCTTTCTTTCCGTCGCGATAGTACTTAAATTTAGGTGCAGGATATCAAAATTTCCGACGGTCACAGTTTTCTGCGGCTCTCCACTGCGGCGTGCTTCATAATCATATCATTGCTCTGGCACGTTAAACAGGTGAAGTTATTACGGCTGGCAAAACCTTGCCGCGGCAGACAGACCGTGTTCGATCGCTCAAAGGCTATCATATTTGAAAGGCATAAGCGTGTCCTAACATAGACAACCTGCGCCTTGTGCGTGACTCCGCTTAGTTGCTTACGCTAGCAGCTTCAACTACGATGCAGAAAGAAACAACCCAGAAGCTCTTTGAAATAAACTGCTACACAACATAACACAAATGAACATGTGACGTGGTGGTACACATGCTTTATCTCTGTGAACTGTCGGCTATAAATGCATCACGACTGGACTGTTATTATGTCAACGACTAGTCGTTGTGCTCCACAGAGCCATCTGTAAGCACAGTGTGACATCTCGCCTAGCGGCTGATGGGCTCAGCCGCTAGGCGCAAATACATTTGCGTAAAGCCAGCGGTGATAGATAGAAGGATGCCGCATGCCATGTACAAGGTAGACTTGCCACCACAGCCTCTTATTTGGCCCAATCAGCAAAAACTTGAATGCTTGACATTCTAGTTCGCGATAAACATAAGGATAAACGACGGAGACATCCAAGACTATATATGTATACGCTCTTGTCTTCAGCAAGGTGGCTTTTCTGTAGACAGCGTCTTTATGAGGTGAAGCAAACGCACCGCATGAAGCTCAAACATGAAATGCGATGCAGAAGTTTCAAGATAATGACCAGGAAATGTTTTTTTTTTGTAGTCCAGAAATGAATTATAAAAGTAATTGTTTCTTTGATTTCGGAAATATAAACGTCGTTTATTGACTGTTAATAGTATTACGACACTGCGTGACTTTTTTACGCATTGTCCTAGCAAGGTACACAGTAGAGACGAATATATAAAAAGATATCAGGGTGATATAGTTATTGGCATACAGGGCAGCAACTTAGCAATAATATTATTAATAATAATATGCGGTGTTTAACGTCCCAAAACCACCATATTATTATGAGAGACGCCGTAGTGGAGGGCTCCGGAAATTTTGACCAGCTGGGGTTCTTTAACGTTAGTGCACACAAATCTGAGCACGCGGGCCTACAGCATTTCCGCCTCCATCGGAAATGCAGCCGCTACGACCGGGATTCGATCCCGCGACCTGCGGGTCAGCAGCCGAGTACCTTAGCCACTAGACCACCGCGGCGCGGGGCAACTTAGCAGTCAATGCCATTGCTATACTGTCCATCTTCCTTTTCTTTTTTTTGTCAACTAGAAACAAACACACACATACACACACACATAATACGCATGAACTGCCCAATTAGTAAACAGCCTTCACCGTTTCCTTCTTAAATCGCGCGCTTAATTGGCACGAATTACGTTTAACTACTTTGCAGCAAGGCCCGTTTACGGCGAACGGCACGGCATTGGTGACATAGCACCACGCTGTAAAAAATAGTGGACTCGCTGTGGTTTGCTTATAGTCGCACGTGACCTTTTCTTCCTCACACTCGTCGTCGTGAGCGAAGCCGGGGAAGCGGCATCGAGATCAAATGACCCCATCCTGAGCGCCTGAGCAGAGCCCACGTTACACGGGGATCTCTGGCTGCTAACGTTTCCTCACCGCTGGTTCACCCTGACCTAACCGTTCGATACCCTTTAGTCGGCATTTAGATGAAAGACTGTCCGAAACACATTACTGACGCAATTCACTCCACCTGTTTCATGCCGCGAAGAGAAAGCGATGGTTGGTTGGATGCAAAGGCATTAAGCTAGCTAGCTACTTATTTAGTAGATAGATAGATAGATAGATAGATAGATAGATAGATAGATAGATAGATAGATAGATAGATAGATAGATAGATAGATAGATAGATAGATAGATAGATAGATAGATAGATAGATAGATAGATAGATAGATAGATAGATAGATAGATAGATAGCAAAGTGAGAGGTAGGAAGACCAATCTGAGAGGTAATATAATCTGCTACTTCTCTACCGCGGGAAATGAGACTCATAAAAAGAATAAACAAAGATTACCGGAGTTTGAAAGCCCTTCACCAAAGCCCGACTTTCATTGTGGAAACGAGCAGGCCTTATAAAGCCTGTTCCATAGACGTCCATCGCGACGGCGAGTCTAGAGTTCTATCTAGAAAGAGGAACGCTGCCCCGTCTACTGAGGTCAGAAACCAGCGCCTGTCTGTAGATATACGTGAGCTAACTCGCAGTTCACACGTTTCACGCAGTGACGCCGCTGTAGTCACGGAGCGCTCCAAGCGACTGTCGTGAGCTCGACAGAACTTCTCGCCTGTTATTTTACCCACTCAGATATAGCACCGTTGAACTGACGTCATATCTGAAAAGAGTTATGCTCCTTGTAGTTCATGATAAAGTATGACGCAAGCTTCAAGAATAAATAGAACATAAGGCGACCCCAATTTTGCAGGACGGCAGATAAGACTATTGCGACAATGACGACACTTAAGGTGCATAATGAGGAATATTAATGTGCACTTCGCATTAGCTAAAAGAAAAACTGCTTGTTGAATCAGACGACGAAATAAGACCGTTTGATAAGGGTTACTACGATTATAGTTCGAATTGTGCTTGTAATTGCATAGCTTCTGTATTGCTGCGTCATAATCGCTTATGAGCGTAGCATTTATCTTTATTTCTATCATGACCTAATATAAATATGAATTTCGACAATATTTTTAATGTATTTAAAAAAATGTGATTATGCTCAATTCAGAGATTGCAACTTTCTAACTGGGCTAATAGTTTGGCTTAAGTAATGAAATATTCAGCAAAATAGTCGCCACATATTTCTTGCATCAACAGGTCATATCTTTCATCATAGTGTCTGAAGCTGAGATCACTCCTCGTTATTTGCTCTTAAAGAACGTTGTTGCACCCTCGCCTCGCAGATAGCACGCGCACTGTGGTGGTACTACATGAGCAAGCTTATCGAGCTGATGGACACGGTGTTCTTCGTGTTGCGCAAGAAGGACAACCAGCTCACCTACCTGCACGTCTACCACCACTCGACCATGTTCTTCTTCTGGTGGATCGGCATCCGATGGGTCGCCGGAGGGTCTGGTACGTATATTATTAGGTCGGCGTGAACACGAATGGTATTAGTCAGTCACGTGATCAAGTGGTAGCGTCATATGACGACGTTATCGATGACAGCGCGTCATGACGTCATGTCGTGACCGCACGAGATTGTCACTTGCTCAAAGGTAGGCCGATCCGAAAGGGAATGCAACACTGAGTGAGGTGCAGATACATGTTAATGGGGAGGGAGAGAATGTGCGGTGCAACCATACTTGTGGCTTGCGCGTTCTTTGATGCAAGCGTTTCTTATAGCTTCGAGAAGGTCGGTAAACGTACCAAGATTCAACTATTGTCGCTGAATAATTTAATGTCGCCATATTTGTGTGGACAATTTTTGACTCCGGTTTCTGGGCGCCGAGATGGGCAGTGACGTAACCGCACAAAGCTATGGCGCGTGCCGAGTATAGTCTGCTCTCGCACACATGTGCCACCCAAACACCGTGATCATCCTAAACAAACGTCCGCGATGCTTTGCCGGTACGTACGTGAAGGAGGTTCCCCCCCCCCCTTTCCTCTAAATTTGTGACGTCACTTCCTATAGAGATACGTCACAGTTGGACGCGCTCGCGATGGGGCTCGTTCGGAAGAATGAGCGTGTAGGGACAGTTTTGAAGTGAATTAAAATGTATTCTAAACGTCCCCTGTGCCCAACCATTCGTGAGGAGTGCCATTGCATACAGAAGAAATCCACAAAAGGCTTCCGACATTTGGCGGCACTGCCCCTTTATTTGAGTGTCTCGAGAAAGTACGCTGTTGGCTTTCTTCACTGGAAGACCCTATTGGATGACATGCTCATTGGGCGTTGGGTCTTCAGTCCTCGAGGCTGCCCTAAGCATCATGTCCATGACTCAGTTTCTTCGGATTGGTGACGAACAACGCCTTGATGCTTACTTGCGATCTCTGATTGACCATCTAGAATTTGCCTCTAACGATGCGTTACTGCGAATGCTCGTCACCTTGAATAGCACGCTGTACCGTCATAGCGTCCAGCTAGATAGCCCTGAGCTCCTTCCCGTCGGGCCTATAACTATTTGCGTTCAACGGTGCTGCATGAACTTCCCAACGAGCCAACTGCCGGTCACCTGGGCATATATTGCGCGTATGACTATGGCCGGCGCAACTTTTCTTTTTGACGCGGTCTCGCTCGGCCCGTTCGACGTTACGTGGCCTCCTGCGACACCAACCTCGGAAGCGAGCTGCTAGAGTCTCTGTTGGACTCCTTCAATCGATCTCCATCCCTACCAAGCCTTTCTTCCGTGTTAGTGTAGACATTCTCGGTCCTTTTCCCGAGTTCAATTTTGGCAACAAATGGATCACCGTTGCTATAGACCATGCAACCAGATATACCATCACTCGAGCGCTCCCCACAAGCAATGCAACAGACGTTGCCAACTTTTTGTGGCACAATGTTACTCTACACCATGGCGCTTTTCACTTTTTGCTCGCGGATCGTGGCCGCGAATTTTCTTCCCAGGTAAACGACGTTCCTTTGCTCTCTTCGTCAACGCAGCACAAGTTGACCTCTTCCTACCATCCCCGAACAAATAGCCTCCCCTAGAGCCTGAATATGCTGACGAATATGCTCTCTATGTACGTCTCGCCTGACCAGCGTGACCGGGACCTGGTGCTACCTCACATGACCTTCGCTTACAATTACTCGAGCCAACACGGCGGAGACGCCAATGGATTTTCCATTTCTACATGCTACATGGCCATGATCCGACGTTACCACTGGGCACACTACTTCCAGCTACCACACATCCGCCCAGCGAACACGCACGCCACGCTATCGCTCGTGCTAAACAGCGCCAGATCACTCGCTCAGGGCTGTAGGCTTCACAAGCGATCCGGAAGACCCTTGTAGTGCCATCATCATCGCCATCATTTCTTGATCACTGCGCCGCGCCTCTCGCGCAGCTGACGCTAGCTCGAGCTGCGCGAGGTTGAGAACGAGCTGACACGCCTGGCGTGGCGGACGCTGGTAGCCGACGTGGCTCCGCCTCAGGCCTGGAATAAAGTGGCGAGATCGGCACGGCCCCATCAGCCGCCTTCGACGTCATCTCACGTCTCTCTTCTCTCGTCGCTACATTGGTGACCCAGAGAACACGCCCTTCGCCGAACGGCCCGCTGCCATTTTCCCGCAACTCTGCCCGCCAGTGCCGCCGTTCCAATCGACCTACCCCAACGTATGGTTTATGTAGCTCGACGCCGTTCTTGCGGTGAATGGCATCACGGACCAGCTGCTGATGCACGCCATTCTTCTCGACGCCCTTCCGGTAGAGTTGCGCCATTTCGCTGCCACTTCAAGCACCAGCCCGCAGCCTTACGATGCCCTCTGCACTGTGGTGCTCGCCCGCAGCGGCAACACATACCGTCCGCTTCCGTTTACCCGCACCAGGCAGGTTTCCCCGGCGTCGCAGAGCAAGGTACGAACCGGTCCACAGCCCTCCATTGACCGCTACCTCGGTACCCCGGCTTGGACTACTTCTACACCTGATCCGGTCGCAGGAACATGCACTCCTGCACCTGATCACGACCGCGAGGTAGAAGACTCCCCCACTGCGACTGACCTTCCCTCCGAGAGGTACATTCCCTCAGAGCCCCCGTGCAGAGCTTCATCACACGTACCTGCCACCTGCACGTTTTCCACGAAAGCGACGGCACGTGACACCGTAGCCTCACCAGACTCCATGACGACCTCGGCTGGGCCAGCTGACCTTCCTGCAGACTCCCCGCCTGTCCCGGCGCCTGTGGAGGCCCGCGGCACCACTCGCACTGTGGACCCAGAGCCCGCTGTGACACTCCACGCCATCAGTTTCCCCTGCACACCGGTGCCTGCTGCTCAGGGCCTCGTGGACTGCCGGTGCCTACTGACATCATTCTCGGTCTGTCCTGCGGGGGTTCGGGCCCCTGGGCATGCACGGCTGGACGTGCGTGATGCTGTGGCGATGTCAGGGGGTCCCAAGGGCCGCACGCCTGGCTCACCGCGGGTGGAGCACACCGTGCGTGCCCCAACGGATGCGCAGTTGGGCCATCCGCCTGCCACTGCGTGCGCGTGCTCGAGCATTTCGGCGCCGTCGACGGCCCATGACGGCTGTGACGCCGCATGCCCGCCGCTCGGTCTCGCATCACCGGACGTCGGGTTTGGCTCGAACAGCGCGGCGACTCATCGGCGTACGCCTACGCGTCGCGCGTCGTCAGAGGTCGGGGAAAGCGGTCTGTCAGTGCCCTCTGGGCCGGCTCGTTGTCACCGTAAACCATGTCGCACTTCGCCGGTCCAGAGCGCACCGTTTCAGACTTATCTGCACCCTGCTCGGCCGACCAGGCGGCCGCCGCGCCCGGTGATGTGCCACCGGAAGCGACGGTACCGGCACGGTGGGCGCACTGCCAGGGTTGACCGCACTCCCTGTCGTCGTCCCCACCAGCTCCAACGTGGAGGTAACGCTGGACTCTCTGAACTGGCCGTGCTGCGCTCATGCTGCAGTTCATTTTTTGAGCATCAGTGTCCGAGTGCGCGCGACAATCGGCCGCGCCGGGGCGGCCCGTGTGTGTTCTCGGCCCTTGGACATTTTTCACCTTGTTGTTGGTGCTCGCTGTCGACAAGGGTGTCCCTTCATCACGACCCTCGCCCGCTCCTTCCAACAGCGTGCCTGCCTGGCCACCCTCGTCCGCTGCGCCATTACCAGTGTCGCCCGCCGGAGACCGCTGCTTACCGATGGCCCATCAACGTTGACAATCTGGACTTTCCAAATGAACACCTTATGGATTGTCGTTCATGTATATAGCTTTTGTCACTATTTTTTTCTTTTTTTTTCATATGCCTTCGAATCGCGCAAAGCGCTAGGGGGGGGGGGAGCCCTGTAGTGCCATCATCATCGCCATCATTTCTTGATCACTGCGCCGCGCCTCTCGCGCAGCTGACGCTAGCTCGAGCTGCGCGAGGTTGAGAACGAGCTGACACGCCTGGCGTGGCGGACGCTGGTAGCCGACGTGGCTCCGCTTCAGGCCTGGAATAAAGTGGCGAGATCGGCACGGCCCCATCAGCCGCCTTCGACGTCATCTCACGTCTCTCTTCTCTCGTCGCTACACCCTCAACAATAGCAGCCGGCATGTCGACGTTCGGTCCTCACCCGGGTCTCTAGTTTTCCTGTGGTGCCCAGTCCACCGTGTTGGCTTGTAATAAGTTATCTCGGAACACGGGTCCCTACCATACAGTCCGCCAGGTGACGGATGTCACCTACGAAATCATTCCCATCTCCACCAGCACAGACAGACAGAAAAATTTTATTAGCAAGTGTGTTTGCACCCCCCGAACCTCTAGACCACCGCGCAATCCCGCACCTCGTCTACACGGCCATGCATCCAGTGACGTAGTGCACGTCAGTAGACTAAAAGTCATATCACTCTTCTTCTGCACCGAGACGGCGCTTTTAGCACCGGGAGTAATACCACGTATTTAACATACCAAGGGTCATTTATTCTGCGTGCAGAACATGATAAAGAAGACTGGCATGTTTTTTACTATGATTATTATTAGTACGAATTATTTTTAGGTACATCAAGTGTTAGTCAAGACAATGATTATCCTGTCTAGTCTAAACGGGAGAACAACACTCATAGGACTTCTTTCGTTTTACGTACATTATTTTTTCATAAATGTTCAATATTCAAAACGCCTAACTCAGGTAATTAGTTCATGGCCGATCCCACTGAGTGGGTATGAGCCGTAGGCGTCATCATCATCATCATCACCACCCGTGTGCATGCTGTTCTCCATCTTGGTCGATGCTGTGCACATCAGTGTAAATACAGATGTAACTAGCCACGCCTCATGTCATTTTACATAAGAATATTATGTGCCTTTGCTTGTGCTATGCTTCATGTTGTGGCTAAGGGGCCTGTAAACCTTTTACTCTTTTCCTTAGCTTGCTTGTTGAGAGCCGCACCATAGTACATAGTAGATGAATCACATGTATAGTAGGTGGTGCTATTACTAGCATGATTCAATGCCGGAGACACCTGGTCATTCTTGTTGAAATCGGCCAAAGGTGAAAACCGCGCCCTCCACCAAAACAAGAGCCTCTCACGGAGTTCATACTTGGGAAGATGAAAGTCGAAATCAGCCACTGACACATGTATAATTAATGCAGTTATGGGAATATCTTGTCGACATAAAGGTCCTCTCCCCCCTTACACCATTGCGAATGTTGGAAAACACTGGCTGGATCATCTAAACAGATGTGACGTACATTGCGACTGAGAACCTCATCTTCGAAGCACCCTGATGTTCTAACACACTTGCGTCTGCATTCTGTATGGCTGAAGCAACAAAAAGCTTGCTTCGGACACAAGTTGTGAACAGAAGAATAGTTTTTCTACCCCTTGACTCGCCTATTCAACCATTTCGAGCTTAATCGAGAATGGCATTGTTGCATTGCTCAGTATTTCAGCAGGCGAGCTCGCCGCGTGCTGAATGGCGGAACAGGTAAAGGTGCAGTGTTTTATAATATAAGTGGTACTAGGAAAATAACATGATAAAAAGCACACTTCACACAAACTTTTCAGCTCTTCTCTCGTGCGCAACACTGAGCCACACTTTCATGTTTGCCTCTGCAGCTGCCCCTGGTCCTAGCATCAACTGCCTCGTCCACGTACTCATGTACTCGTATTATGGCTTAGCTGCCTTGGGACCTTCTGTGCAGAAGTACCTCTGGTGGAAGAAGCATCTCACGCTAATACAGCTCGTAAGTATTGCACCTTTTCACTTGACACAAACACTAGCCTGAAAACAGTGTAGCCCAAGATAGAAAACTGACAAAAAATATTAGTAATCGTGAATTAGGATCTAGCTCTCCAGAAGTATATGGTACATTCTGTGGAAATAATGTTTGCGCTGTAAGCACTGCGGCTCTACTCACTGTGAACTAAAGTTCATCGCGCACAGAAATGTTATAGTTTTATTACGGGTGTCCTATCTGGAAACTACACATGTATTTGTGGTGAAGCGTTGCTTTTGTTAATCAAGCTTGCACCTAAAATGCTTTTGAGGCCGAAATCTCAAATGCTTTGCATAATTGTTCTAGTCAGCTTCACCGCAATACTCACTATTCTGCACACTAAACGTAAAAAGAGGCATGGCGAGCTTGAAGCGTACTGGCGGGCCTATAGAGCTATTTATGACGTGCGTGTAAGACGCAACGCGCAAGAGCCTATGCATGCGCTCATGTAAAACAAGTGTGGAACCGTGATTATGCTCGATTTCAACTCTTGGTATGTTTGACTATAAACACACATGTTAGCGCAAAAAAATTATGCTTTACCGCATAACTTTAATGTATTGCGGCGAAGCTGACAGAAACAAAAACAAAGGACACTATTGGGCAATGCATTCAAAAAAGCCCCTGCTATCATTGCTTACTTGGCAAGCTGGATCTCTCCTTGCACTGAGTGGATTTTGTACAGAGAAGAATACGGTATATTATCCACATATTCATTTCACACTAAGATGAACCCTTGGCATCGCACCACTTTTGCAGCTCTGATGTATCACAATCGACCCCACACATGCATTTCAATCATGCTCGAACTTATACATCAACGCTAAATCATGACACCCCATGCAAGCTGCAGTGAAACAGTTTTCTCTTGCAAATGAAACAGGAGAGCAGCGCAGATGGATTATTGGCACTTTCAAGCACACAAGATTAATGTGATACTGCAGTACCATCATCACCGCTATTATCTATTGACCTGACTGACACTAGCACACATGGCCACACGTGAGAGGGAGACGTAGATGAAAGCAGAGAGTTTACCAGAAAATGCAGGAGGTAAAAGGTAAAGGCTGCCAGTTTACCGGTGCTATGATGACAGTAAATACTTTCAGCATTAGGAATGTAGAGTTTTGTTTGCTTTGATGTCTCTGTGTAAACTTATGACTAATTGTTTATGAATTGGCTTGCATAGTTGCGCACAATTTCGACAATTATCCCTGCTCTACTGTAAACCTAGCAGTGCCACGAGCCCGCGTGAAGAGTCTTCTGACGCAAAGCTATACTCTGCATCTCTAAAATAAGTCTGCTTCGAGGCATCTTGACATCCCAGTGACATTCACAAGAACACTTTGTGCCCAATGGATATTAAACGAAAAGTCATTCTAGCATCAATTCATGCAATCCTGGAACATAAAGTACTAAGGTAGTGTGATTACTACAAAATTTGCTTTGGAAAATTGTGAAATCGATCCAAAATTTGGATGCAGAAAGCTATAAACCCCCTAGCAAACAATCTGTTGACAGCATACCCGATGTTGCCTTTTGTTACTGTTGCTCAAATTTGCTTGAGAGTACTACATGCCATGAATAAATCTGAACTTATGACCTTTCCTGTAACACTTTTCACACACACAGGTACAATTTTGCATCGGCCTGGGCTTTGGCATCAATGCCATCTTCAGTGGCTGCAAGTTCACAAGGTGGATGCAATATGCCTTCATCGTGTATGCCTTCTCTTTCCTCGTACTATTTGGCAACTTCTACGTTCACGCTTACAGGAGCAGGGTGAGTATGTTAGCATCATTGGGGCTGACCGCGAATATCCTTGCATCAGTGGCCACATATGTTGGTCCCGACAGGCCAAGCACCACTTGTCTAATGTGGTAAACAAACAATTGTTTCATTATTAGCACAAATGTAAATATCTTAGTGTGCAAATGCAACTCAAACCATTTTGTGCACTGGAAAAGTGTATACACTCATGAGGCCCCACGTCGTTCACTGTACTTTAATAGCTCTCACCTCCCACAAAATTTAAGCGTAGAAGTGCTAACAGTGACTAATACAACCACTCATAAAGTGTTGCTATTGAAAGTGGGCATCAAAAGTGCTGTTGCAGGGTAAGTGAGCCAAGTTAACACAATGAATTTTCATACTTATTAGAAGCTAAGGCATGTCTTGAGAAATTGAAAATACAAAGGCTTGCAGTGCAAGTAACTGAAGCATAACGCATGCTAACCGGCATTTTATTTACTAACAAAAATTAGGTAGGTTTATGGAATGATGTGAAGTCAAGGACAACATCAATGATAGCAGAAAGCAACTTTACAATATGACCTTCATGTGAAAGCAATCAACACAAACTGCATGAACATGTGTCGCTTCACTCCAACTCACAGCCTCTGCTAAAAAATGTTGGTGCGGTATGCTGTGGTTGGTGTGCAGCCTGACTTGTACGGCAATGTCTGAAATTAAGCTGCCAGTGTGCACGCATTCAGTCTTGCGGAAGCAGTATCATGTCTAACATAGCAAATGAGGAATAAAACAACATAAATAATACCGTATACGTTAAAAGGAGCATAACTACACAAACACATATTTTCCACAGCAGGGCGTAGAAACATTTGCGCTGCATTAAAGGGGCCCTGCAACACTTTTTGGGCATGGTCAAAAAACGCTGCCGATCAATAGTAAAGGCTCCCGACAACACGCAAGCCAAATATTATAGCGCAGCACGCCGCCTGGAATTCATAATAAATTATCAAAGTCAGCTAAAAATTGCTTTCTCTTCTCTCGACAAATCACGGAATAAGCCCAAAAACCACTCCTAGTAAGCCCATCTATTCCGGGCGTACGAGCCATTGGCTGATTCGAACATGGCGCGCTCGGTCGTTGCAGAGATCACCGCGGAAGGCCGCTACTTGTTCACGCGTGCGCGCGCAATCACACTGAAAAAACTCGCACATTCAAAGAAAAAAAGGGAAAAGTGCTTAAGGTCAGGAGGCGTACGTGACATTTTTTTGTTAGTTCCTCCCATCACTCCATGCTTATCTTCCGGCGCTTTCGTCAGGACGAGAGAAGAGAGAATGCGATTGTAGCATGTGACAAATCTTTGTAACTCTGCTCATACTGGACAGACTTCCAAATTTTTGTGGCATTGACTTTCTGAGGCAATACGCTTTTCAAGTGAATTAATTTCATGGTTACTCAAAGAAGTGTTTTACGGCCTCTTTAACACAATCAAGTTCTCTCGTAAACTTTTTAAAACTTGCCTTAGTCTCTTAAATCACCCCTTGCCTCCTTTCGGTATAATATTATATAATAAAGAGCATAATAGTAATGAACATACGTTAGTAATGTACATACTATAAAACTATACACAGGTACAGAGATCCTCAAAAGTTCCCAAGACACTATCCCATGTATTCCTATGGCAGGGTGGCCTGGGAATTTTTGACGGCCCCTGTACACTAGGTAGACCTGTAATGAAGGAAAAAAAAAAAAAGCTGTTATCAGACCTTACCTGAGCTGGAGGTATTGTTGGACTACTTATGTAGAGTGCTTGTATATTTATACCTGAACATTTAAAGGGCTCTTGAACCACTGAGATGTTGAAATTTAGTTGTGTTGCTGTAGTTGTGCACAAGCCTACAATGAACACGTTGCCACACAATTTTTTAAAACGGTGTTGTAATAGCGAAGTTACACAGAGTTCATGATGCAGAAGAGGCCCTCAGTCATTTCGCTCTCTTTTTCGCTAAGCTCTGTTTGTCGGCCCATCGCTCCTCCTCGTCGAGTGCTCCTCCTCACACAGTGAGGAGGAAGAGTGGAGAGTGTACGTACCTGCGAGCATATAAACAGCTTCATTATGTAGATGACATGAGCAGACGACAATATTGACGCCACGGCGAACGCCGAGGCAGCTGAACATTACCAGAAAGGCCCAGAGGAGAGAACAAATTGCTGCCTAGAATTTGGGGGGTACATGTGGCTCGTAGAACTGCTGGGTTCGGCCTAGTTCATCGTGGGGGCATTTGGAACTCCATGCATGCGTTCACTTGAAATGTTAAACAAAATTATTAGGGGTGGCTTATGGGCCTTTTAAACATATTCAACATCTCGCACTGTCTGCAGAGAAATAAAAAAATCTGAACTCTTTAAAATATATGTATAAATGAGAAAAAGCTTGTATATGTAAGAGAAGTCATGTATTATTAAACTGCTGTGCACAAGATAGCAATAAACCTAGCAGTAAGGTGTTACAGTTGAAGGTCTATTTCAATTCGTATGACAACTTTGCATAATGTGAGCAACAGCTAAATTCTATTGTGAACAAAATAAAATAAAAGTGTGTGATGAGGACACTTTTGTATTTGAGGAGATAAAATACCCAGCACCAATTTTATCATGTATTAGACATGTTAAAGTAAAGAAAACATTCCTCAAGCTCATGCTGCTTTTTCATGGCATAATTGAGTGAAACTGATCCAAAAAAAATTGAGAATGACTGCATGCAATGATAATAGCTGATGAAGTATGCTAATCAATCTGAATAGTAGTGTCTCATTGAAGAAAAACAGCATAGATGAACAGGACACCAGAAGGTACATATGTTGGCACAGCCAATAATTATTTGTTCTTTGAAACAGCATACATAGTAAACCACTTGCAAGGAAAGCACTGCAGCACCTTTTTTGACATGTTACCTGTAATAGTGTGTTGTCTTCCTTCAAGTCACAAACCAAGCAGTCTAAATACCCTTCTGTGGCATCTCAAAACCTAGTGCCTGCAAATTTATTGGGCTTTTCAAGAGGTCCACATGGGAAGTCTGTGGGCAACTTTTGTTTGTGATCAAATGTCTATAATATTGCCATCATCAAAACTGCCTTGCACACCATAATGACACTCTACGCCCATTTCCTCAACAGTATCAAGCCAAGGCAAGCAAAGCCAAGCAGCAGCTTGGGGAGCTGTCCCAAGAGGACAGCGATTCCATCGACAAGCAATACCTCTTGCCCTCTCTGAGCACAATGTGCTTCCCGGAGGGGGTCATAGACAGTGACTTCAAGAAGAGGGATTAGGATGTCGATACATTGCCTTTGAGAAGGACTTGGTTCCCGTCATTCTCTACGTCACTCGCAGAGAGCTACATCGGTTCAATGGCCCTACATACTGTTCTAGGATTTCATATTATGGTCTTACTCAGTGCTGTGTGCATGGAAAAGTTATGGCTGCATGCATGGCTTGCGTGATACACATATGCTACGGTCGTTCAGCCAATCAGTAGAACGCGAGGCAACATGTGATAGCAGCATCCCAGACTTGTTTCTATGAAACGTTCTCATAGGGACAAATTCTGTTTTGTGATAGAGGCTCAGAAGTGTTTTATCACAGGAACAGAATGAGAACATGCAAACATTATGTCATTTAAACACTTCTCACAGCACATGCATGATGCCTTGCTAGAATGTGCTGCAAGTTTCATTGCTGCAAGTGCTATCATCCAGCAATAGTGACTGTTCATTGCGTTGTGGCCTGTTGTATATTGTTTCCTCTTAGAGTTTCGGACAGCAAGTTCTAAAATCACGTTTAGGGGCCTTGAAGTGCGAGGCTCAACAGCTTTTACATGCATCACATATTTACTAAAAGGTTACACACACTTTCATGTGACTGACCACTACTTGAGACGTTAACAGCTACAAATACTACCAACAGGAGCTTGATCACCAAGACAATGACGATGAATTGTTTGCAAGTAGGAGAAATACCCGCTCCTGAATGCGAGAACTGTGCCACAATAATAGATGTGAAGACAACTCATTTTACAAGAACACCATGATGCTACAGTCGCCCATGCATTAACCCTGCAGTGCCCATGTGATGCATATGACAAAGTCGAATTCTCATTCAGGGGACGTTGTTTGAAAGTGTTTAAGAACTTTAAGCAGGGAGTCTTAATGCACATATACCTTCTTATTCACCTTCCATCACTGCTTGATCGTAGGTACGGTTCCAAGTTGAGAAGTCAGTACAGCATGTAAAATAAGCTGGGCATTACAGGGTTAAGATGTGCTAGCGCATCCATCGCAAGGGTGAAAAAAGAGAAGTGCAGTTCTCTCGTGCTAGGCAATAGACATCACAATAGTAATGCTGCCTTGATAATAGAATATGTTAGAAACTAATGTTATGATAAATAAAGCCATCAACTTGCATATCGCGTTTTACACCAAACTTGCTCCATATTTTAATGCATGACTGTGGGGTACACAAGAAGGGAAGCAAGGAAAACATTTTACACCTTGCCTGCATAGAACACTAGATGATGTTTTCAACTACTTCGTGACTGAAATAAAATCAAGTTAATACAACAAGCTTGCCTCATTGCTTTGAGAACATTTAGTGTTATTTTGATTTGCTTGAAGAGGGAGCAAGAATATTGATTATATGAATGCCCCTGCTTGAGTAAGTTTGGCTGGGCAAGATTTGGTGAGAGCCTTCTAGCCTTTTTGAAATAGAATGACAGACTTAGTAGACTTAGTATTTTCAACTGAGAGATAGTGTTATTATTCACACAGGCCACCAATAAGGCATTGATTGACTAAAAAAATTGTGCAAATCCTACACATTGTGAAAACCACTGTAATCCTAATTTTTCATGTCCTGAAACACTCAATGGAATGATGCTGCATCAAATGAGCACGTGTGCAATGCTCTCTCTACCCCACAGTAGCGTAACGACATCAATGCTTGGCATTAAAGGGAAACTAAAGTAAAAAACAACAATTTATGCCAGAGTGAAAGCTCAATGTATAACAACATCTAAAACGACAATATTATCAAAAGCAGTGCCCTACTTACTGAGAAATTAAAGTAAATGCACAAGAATGCATGCGCCACAGCAGGACATTTTCAAAATGATACCGGTGTCACCAGATGCACCGCCTACAATTAATCATTAGTAATCAATCTAGCTGCACTAAATAAAGAATTTTCCGGGCATCAAGAAATCCAATAAAATGCTGCTCCTTCGTTTCTGTTTGATTCATGGAAAAACAGACGTGATTGGTTCGAAAATTCAATTTTCGCGAGGTTAAACTGGACAGAGCGTACCATCTCGTGGAGTGCAGTTAAACCAAAACACGTCTGCCATCTCGGAGCCGATGACAGGATATTGATCAATGGCCGTTGTTGCTGCTGTCACTCCCGCTGCTTTCGTACTGTTTACTAGTGTCAGCAACCACACAGTAACGCCGGGCAACGTTGTGCACGGCAATAGTGACGTGAGTTGGTCCGCTTCTTGAGCCAGGTAATTTGAAGTGCGCTAACCAGATGCGGGCCCCTTAAACGTGATAACCCCTTCCTTGGTACAAAAGTAACACTATGAGCTTTCTGGACCGCTCTTTCAACATATAATGTCAACTTGACATGAGTGGTTATGCCAATCAGTCAAATGATGCACGGCTCTTTTGGCTCGTGGATACATTTTCTGCCGTGCAGTCACAGCAACTGACCTCTAAAACATCATGCATTACAAAGTCCTCATGCGACAGCACCCATGTCTAATACCGCTAGGTGGAATTCTGCAATGAAGGTGACCATTAGAATACAACGAGAACTTAGAAGGGTAGTGGCTTGGGCTAGTTGGTATGTCATGACAAATGTTATAAAATGAACTGAAGGACACAGAGACAAACAACGATGCTCGCACACGGATCATTGTCACGGTTGTACAAACGGCAGGTGAGCATGACTCATACATAAGCCGTCCGTAGCCTCACCTAAGAAGAAATTAAGTTTTCTTGGGAGCATCGGTGCGTGGAAGTAGCGACAGTTTTATTGCTTTGTTTTTTCATGCTTCGTTGCCTGTTTTCGTCTTTTTGGCTCACTTAACCATTCGCTTAACCTTTTCATAGCTCATCATTCTTCAGATGTTGTTGTTCTTTGTGGTTCAGCATATATGAATTTTCATTTGTGCTCAAACACAGCAGGAAGTTCGGGCTTGTCCTCGTTTGTCGCTCTGTGATGATGCCCTGTAGTGATGCTACAGGTGCTTTTCAAGCAAGAACACAAGTTTATAGGCCAGTGCTGAGTAACCGAAATACAAGCATATCAACTAGTACTTCAACAAAAAATTTAATAGTAAAGTGCTCTATGCTGGGGTCAACCAAGACTTCACTGACATATTTCCATTATGGATATGACGTTGGCAATATGTACGCTAAGAAATGACAAAGAGAAAGGCTTCACCGGTGTGAATCAGCTGGGAATCAAACCTAAGACCTCTCGGTCCACAACGAAAGGTGCTAGGTGACCTACCCATTACGTCACCAATGTAGATGCACGTGGCTCCAAAAAACACATTTTACATGTCTCACACATTGTCTCATAGTGTGCTTTTAGTTTGCGGGGTGGCATCCACTTCCATGAGCGGTCAAATGAAGCACAGCATTATAACACTAACGAGCACTGATAGAGAGCAATTCAATGGCGACGCAATTCAGGCCGCCTCAATGGCAGCAAAGAAGCGCTGGCCACACTGGCATCGAGGATGCGCCCAAGAGCTTAAGTTACATGCGTCGCTTTTCGCATCATGCTATTGCCTTATCGGGTGACAGCTTGTTATCAGAGCAGAGCAGCTGCCAAGTGCACCAACGAAGTCCCTCAGCAGCCTACTACTAAATAATAGCACTGACTAATAGAACTGCTATAATAAGCGTCACAGAAACGCAACAAAATTGACAGAATTTCGTAAAGCAAGACAGATGCCAGCACAAACACTGGCACAGTCAGAATGTGGCACACTGAACCCATGCCTCCTTCCACCCTTCCCCAAGATTTTTTAATTTTTTTTGCATTGGCATATAAAGCACAAAATGACACTCGACTGGCGCTCAACAACACTTCATATCAAGAAGGTGCCCCCCCAGCCCGAGAAAAATTTTTGAGAAAACTTGAGAAAAATGCCTTCACGCATTGAGCTATGAGCATCTAACTCCCGAGTTCCTGAAGTGCTGTGTGGTACATAGCGTGAGCACGGGCACAAATGCCGGTCACCCTATTTATAGAGATTGTGCAAAGAGTCCCTACTGTTCAATGTTTATTATGCGCATGCTGATGCCGTTTTCGCATGGGATTCACCATATTCTGTGTACAGGTATACTTCCAGGTCACGGAGGAAGAATTGACAGGAGGGGAAACTGGCCTCCTTTCCGTGCCGCAATTGTGTCACCCCCCGGAGCAGCGGCGAACTAGAGTTACTGTAGCATTAGAGTTACTGTATATGTTACCTTTAGGTAGCAGAGTTGCGCCACTGTTTTCCGGGCGCCGCTCGCTCCGCCTACAGGAGTTCAGCGCCCCTATTCACCAAGCACCATCACGTGGTAATAGGTGGTTCATTTGCACTGCAGAGAAGCCAATGCTACAAAAATTCCCGGCAGATCAGGCGTGGTCATCAACGGCTGTAGTAAGTCTCGCCGCGCTTCTTCGCTAGTGTAGCTATGCTGCCTGTTGGTCAAGAGAAATACAGCAGCAAATGCATTCTGCGTTGAATTGCACTACGTAAAGCCCATGTGATTAGACGCGGATGTTTCTATAGAAAGATAAGTGTTCAGTCGGAAGGAATAAACGCTTGGCCATGGTTGTCGGCAGGGTTTTCTCTTGGGGGTGCAAACAATTGTTGCATCGTGGCTTAGGGAGAATGAGAGCACTGGTCTAGCTTGGGTGAGGGCAAGTGCTGTTAAGGCTTCAGGGGGGCAAGTGCCCCTTTTCCACTTCTCTGCAGACGACCATGCGTTTCACTTTTTTTTAAATCTATCCACAGCACTGAAAAAGTTGCTCTATTTGTATTAACCGCAGATACAGTATTCAATACGTTATACATGACGAGTTGGTCAGCGTGTGCCAGCTGCATACGTCCAAATTGGTCTGGCAGCTAAGACGCTAAAAATAAAGGGAGAATTTTGACTAGAACTATTTGAATCGGTAAGGTGTTACTATTAGCGTGTGAATTGAGTGCGGCTTTGAAACCTTAAGCAAAAAGAATGTTGGACATGACAGGGCTGTTGAACAATGATTCACATAAATTGTCATGAGCCGCGATTGTAATACGAGCGTAATACGAGAGCCGCGCGTAACGCGTGCGTCGCACAGCCATTCTCGATTGCTATCCAGCTTGATTCAGTTGAAGACTACAAAGTTTCAACTGGAACTCACACAGTTAACAATAGACCCCAACACGATGAAAATATTCCATCCCTAACTGGCGCGATAACGATCAAGAGTGAAAAATATTTCTATATATGTAAATGAGAAAAACAGCACAAAAGAAGTCGAAGCTAATGTGTGGCTTACTATAAATATACATATGTATCACTGGTTCAACGAGCCGACGCATTTTTTCATCATTACATGCCATAAACGTAAACATAAAATAAAGGCTTCCAGGCATGACCAGAGCAACTAAGTTTTTCTCGTACCTTCATAAAAAATAGAAAAAAAATTAATAAATAAAGCAACGCTAGTACGCTGAAGCGAGAGCGCTCCTCTTATGCGGGTGGTGAGTGGCTTTTCCGCAAGACATTTGAACCCAAGATGGCGTACCTTGGCGCAACTCTCCTACCTAAAGGTAGCATATACAGCAACTCTACAGCGAACGGCGTGACAGCACCACCTACAGAACCGTGGCCGAACTGCTGCGCCAGAGCAGCACACGCGAGAAGCGTGGAGCCCGCTCTTGTCGTCTGCTTGCACACTTACTTTCGCTGCTCAGTGTATTAGTGCATAGCACAGATACTCGCTAAACGGGATGGCAAATCGTTACGATGCGTTTCCACTAAGCTAGCCAGAGCACCTTGGGAGAGAGACCATACTGCGATAGTTTCACGAAGTTGTTCACAAGGCCTAAACCGGTTCGCTTTCACTCTTTCACATTCGCATGCGAGGCTAGAAATTCTGTTTGTGGGAACATGGCATATAATATTCTCTAATAAAAAAATACATACAGGGGGAGTTTTTCTCAGTAAAGAAAAATAAAAAATTAAAAGCAGAAAAGCAGGAAATATATTTTTCTCATGTGTCTTCTCTCTCCCCCAAAGCTTGTTTTATGTTGGAACTTCTTGAGAACCAATCCTTCATGCCAAGCTACAACAACCAAACATGTAAAACGGAGAACCACGCTTTTTTTCGCTATATAGCTTACCTGGACGTTTGAAGGTTGGCAAAATATTCACCAAAGACTTATGAATTGTGACGAGTATCCGCTACCTTCACTCATTTGGCGCTACTTTTATCCGTAATTTCAGCGATATTCCGGTCAGTTCTTGGCTTCAATTCTGGACACGAGTAAGTAAAACCTCCACTTAAAGTGCCGCTTCAGCGAGTCACAAGATCTTTGGCTGGCCAAGGATGTCTGTAAATTTAAATTTTGCGTAGTGTCGTGCCTGCTAATCGTTCTGCAGCAAAAATAATTTTCGTAGACACAGTCGCTTCCCATCCATTGTGTATCTCCTCTTCATATAATCCTCGCCCATTCTTGCTACTGTTCTTGGTCAGACGGAGCACTAAAAAGCCAAATTTATTATATTTTTTCCGCAGAATTGATTCACATGTCCAGGAAGTCTCCGCTCTTCTGTTCAAATCAACTGTCGTCTGCTCAAATGTGCTTCATCAATGTTTGTTTTTATTTCACGCATAGTAATTCTGTATGGCGCTGTTATATAGAAGAGCGTACAAAATCTATCCTCAAGCTACACAATCAGTGATTTCAGGCACACGTTTATCAACAATTACAGATCGTCTGTTTTTTTTTTTGAGTTCTACAACTTCATTTCTTTAGTTGTCCGAGGATCATCTGATCCAACATATATAATTAAAAATGCTGCCACTAAGACACTCTACTTGCTTCATTTTGTTTTGGCGAACCGCGCCGGCGAAAAACTTTCATAGCTGCATCCAGTAGCATAGTGGAGTCAGTGAGAGGCAAATGTAGCAGACGACACTTGCATGCGTCGTAGACCAGACTGCGCTCTCCTCCCGCGGCAGAAAACGAATACTTCTGTGTGTCGCCGCAAAGATCGCTGTGCGCACGTTTGCCAACCTCCTTTTCCAGGGTGGCATTATCACAACGCGCACTTGCGTCAGCCCAGAGATTCCCCTCCCGTCTTTCTTGCTATGTGGTCCAGGTATATGTTTAACCACAAAGGTTAAATCATGAACATGTGTGTTCATCATCGGTATTGAGATGTACCCCTAGGATTCAACATGAGTGCATCCATATCAGACAGTGCTATACCTGCCAAACACCAACAAACATTGCACAAGCTCTTCTATATAAATGCACAAAAAAAATCAACTACTTTTGTGAAGATATGTTTCACTTTCGAGTCATTCATCAATCATGCTTTTTTTTTTTCCTTCAGACTAAAGTCACTTATCAGGTAGGTCCGCATAAAAATGTAGTTCTTTCTCTTTGACGATGCCTGTGAAAACAACTTCTGATAATGAAGGAAGATTTCTCGAGTACTTCCGAGTTTGCATAAACAGTAGTTTGCTGTATGCAAGTCTACAGTGCAGCATAGGCCAACCATAAAGGCAATACTAACAGTGAGCTGCACGCCTTCATTTATGTAAAAAAAAAGCTTCCCACTGGTTCACCCTTGCATATCTTAGGATATACTATGCAAGAATGGCCAAGCAATGTGTGGAACAGAAAACCGGTGGTCAGCTATAGCAAAAAAAAATGACTACTAAGTGATGGGAAACACAAATGAGGACAGAAGTGAGTTACATGGAGGAAGAAAACTAACAAATTCACGGGGGTTAAACAGAATCAGTTTGCACAAGATGGCGTAAATTGTCAATAACTGGGAGAAGCCTTCATTCTGCAGTGGACATTAATTCTTGGTCGACAACAAGATGACGACACAAAAATTTACGAATGCCTCTGCTTAGATAAGAAGCTGCGCCACACCAGTATTGTTCTTTGAAGTTTGCACATTTATTCCACATAATGACAGCAAAGAAAGAACATTGATACTGCAACACGACAACATCAGTAAGGGGTAACCACAGTCTTTTCCATAGATCTAAGAAATACAGCAAGGAGTGACTACCCTAAACTGAGTGGCTGCTTAAGTATACAATAGCAGAAGGGCACCGTTTATAAATGGACAGATGCTTAAACTTCCAAGAAATGTGAGAAGCATACAAAACCTTCTATAAAGCTTCTCTCTTTGGGAACGAGCACATATCTTGCACCTAAGTGTGTACCTAACATCATGTACACATCCTGACATCCAAGTACACTAGAATGACATTCCGGAGGTCCGAAGAGAAAATTAAAGGCATACATTTTCCTTCCTATATATACACACACACACACATTTGGGCATTCTGACTTCTAAGACCACTGCACCGAATTTAAACACTACTCTGAATGATTCTTGCTTAAAAGGATGATACTTCTGGCATATCGACATTTAACAGCTATTACAAAATTTTTGCATGGATTGTTTGTTTCAATCTGACGTAGCATGACCTTAGTGATGATAAAGGTGCATTCACAACGCGCAGTATAGAACAAAGTGTAAAACCAGCAAAGGATGCCAGAATGTGTCTCGATAAGTAAAAAAGAGTCACAGATGCTGCCTCCAGGTTCTAGTCTGAATTGTAAATTGCATACACTTAGTCGTTATTGCCAGAAAAAATTCGGTGCAGTAGCTGGCAGCATGTAAAACTTGAGAACGCATTGCCCTTGCGGAGACAGCAGACAAGCAGTGGCAGCTATGACAGAGCAACAAGGAAGGCTTCAATGGCTGAATTAGCTAAACATGACTGTATCCTTAGGGCTAACGGTAATGTCAAGATATCACATATCCTTTGTCATACTTCAAATGTTAGGTACAGAAAGATGCTTCTTTGTATAATCTGGGCGAAAGAGTTACTTAAATAAAATGTGGTGAAGCACTTCGAATGGCAGGATTAGATCTAACAGAGAAAGAGAGCATGACTATGAATGCAAGAGGAAGGAAAAAAATGGCAGGAGAAACTAACACATTGCAACTGAGCCACTCAACGTGTGTAGCATGTCACGTGACAACAGTGCAGCGCTCTCGTTTCATCCTTTTCAAAAGTTCTTGTGGTAGAACCCTGGGACCATTGTTCCGTCCTTGTAAGGCACTTTACTCTCCCCAAAAAGCTAAGGTGCTTCAGCTCGAATCCTATTAGAAGGATGAAAGTTTCAAAACGATTTTCACCAACTTTGAAATAAGATAAGTGGGACGGGTTGAAGCCTCACAACGTTTAATTGAGAAGCAAAAAAAAAAAGGAAAGTGCGAAGGTATGGCTTTAACCTCAAAATAAAAAAAAGAAAGGAGAAGCATGACCAGTACAAAAAAAAAAAAGAAAGCTAAATGGAAACATAGTAACTATAGAATAACAAAACATAAGCTATAGAACGTCAATATAAATATTTGACCTTTCCCTCACACTCGGGGTAATGTGCACTGGCCATGTGAACACTGACACAATGCAAGAGGGTTGGAGTGAAAGCCTGGGGTCACTGCCCTCCCATCTCACGAAAGTTCTCAAAAAGTGCCATCAGTGAAGCAGATCCCTTATCTCCTGTTTCTCCGCAGCTTCCAGGTAAGTCTGGCCCTCGGGCGTCCTGCCGTCCTTCGAGGCACCCTGTGCGAGAAACAAAGTCACCACTTCAGCTTCGTAGGTAATTTTGCATTGTTCACCTAAATAGAACATCCTGCTCTATCAGACTCCTAGGACTGCTGCACGCACACTTCGACAGCCAGCAGCAGGGAACACAATCCTGAGGCCCCCTGCCAGTCTTCCAGTGCAGACAACTTAAAAAGAAAGCTTTCCACCTAAACTACAGCAGATACGTTTATAAATTAATGCACATTGCAGGGCACTGGTTTTCAAATGGGGTGTCGCAAAGCCATTATAGGATGTCGACAAAACCCATCCATGAACAAATAAATGAATAAATACAGCTTAAAAAATGTTTTTTGTTTTATTGGGGACACACTATGTTCTGTGATAGCAGCCCTCATCCATGAAGAATAAAAAGATTCTGTCGAAGTTTTCGATGACATATGCATGCACTCATGCTTTCTTGGGGTTTGCATATTTGTAGAGCAAGCACAGCTAGAAACAGGTGAAATGTCGCTGCAGAACACCGAACTTATTAAAAAGCTGTGGAGATCGCGTTGACGTTACATTTTAGTTTAACAATTTTTTGCCTGGGAGAAATGAAAGGCATGCATTCCACCTAGCGTGTTGTGGTAAATTATCACCTTTCCCTATCCGCAATGCAAGGGGTCCAGACAGAGACCATCAATGGCTAAGAACCATGGCCCGAGGGCAAAAGTGAAGCTTCAGAAGAGCAAGAAGCTTTAGTCAATATAATAGATTTGACTCACTCATACTCGAGAAAACCTAAGTTCTACTCATCTACGCTCGCTTGAAATTATATTAGCCAAACTTCTGGGTTCACTCGACTCGGGTCAACAATATTCCACTCAGCCAGATTAGCCCGGACTCACATTTCCCCAGAACCTAACCAAACTTGAGACTTAACAAAATCTGCCGAAGGTGCTCCCTGCTGACCTGCTGCTTTAATGATCTTTACTCTGGTTACATCCATTTTTTTTTCTTCTGCAGGACGAAGAATGATCTCACTACTTTCAGAAATAAAGGACTAAAAAGATTTTTTTTCTTCATCAAAATACAAAAAAGAAAGCGGTGCGGTCACTGGAATAACCTGAACAAACTTAACACCCGGCACTTTGTCAATGACAGCATGTGCCACTAGTGCAAAAGCACAGGCCCAGACGCGACATAGGTGACACTGACATATTTTGTCAATCGTACTGAATGCAAACATCACATGAGGACGAAGGAAATAAGCTAGAAGGTAGCATCAATCTCAATTCCTTGTAAGAAATATAAAGCTAAGGGTTGTTGAAGATATCACGCCACCATTTGACGTGTAAGTTGATATTTCTAGACGCTAAGCACATGGCATGCACGAGAGTAGACAGGAGAATGTGACATGGTGCAATTAATCCAAATATGCACCAGTAAATTGATAGAAATATACGCCACATACATCTGCCGCACATCAAATAGTGTCTTGAACAAGTCCGACAACTAGGAAAGCAGTAGGCCTTCCCAGTTAATATGCTGTTATGCTGTGAAGTCTGTTTGCACAATGGTTCTTGGGAAGTAGTCCCAAGAACCGTTGTGGAAACAGTATTCGCAGCATATTACCTTCAAGTCCCAGAAAGAGGGGAGGGTGGCAGAGTGGCAGCGCAGCATACTGGCTTGCCAAACCTGGTTGCCTGGCATGGTGCTCTGCGTTTATTTTTTTGCTTTCTTCACAGCACTAAATTAGCTGCAGGATACAGCAAATTCCTAATTATATGAGCTTGAGAAGACTACCTACACAAACGCATGGTATAATATAGGCTCCATATAAACAAACACTAAGAATACAGGCAGCAAAACGCGGTCTTGCCTAAAAAATGGATGCAGGCTGCCTGAATGAGCCCGCAGCATCAACCAGCACTGCTACAAGAAAGGTAGATTTAAGGGGTACTGACACTAAACTTCGCAACCATGATCGCCGGCAAGATCGATTCCCAACATGCCAAATTTCATCCTACCTGATTTCAACAGCAAATACAGCTTGGAAGGCAACTTACATTGACACACATGTTTATTGTGCGATTTCGATGTACTCTTGTTTCCCCCAGAGAAAGCTTCCCAATGCTCAAACCATGCTGGAATGTTCGGGAAGCTTCACAATTGCTTCAGCTCCTTCTATTCTGTTAAGATTACACACAGGACGTGAAAGCCCCACGTTCATTCGACAGCTTACGCAAGCGTGTGACGTCCGAATTTTCGGTGACGCACGTATCAATTCCGATGCACTTCCCTGCAAATTAGATAATCGACAGTGCGCGCTTTGTTCACTGCTCTTGGTACACATTTCATATCGCTCGTAGCTTTACTTCGTGTTTCTTGCACACATGCTCACCCAAATAAATCGTTCAGTCTGAATCCCGCCGACTTTTGAATTCTTCAACATCGCCACTATGTGACAACATGAATTTCAATGCCTGCATGCCAGATTCAGTGATATGAGCTGCCCTCAGGAAACTGACATACAACGCGATCCGAAGGTGACCCAAAACTTCCGTGACATCCCTGCTTTGGGCAAGCTCCAGTCTGGTTCGGCTAAATGATGACATCATATTCACCATTGCGCTTTTGCTGCGCTTGCACCAGCGAGCTTAGGTATGTTCGGTCGCTGCTCGTAAGTCCATGCCTGTGGTGAATGTGTAGCAGCCTCAAGAAAGTCGGTGCCGCCAAATGACGACGATGGCAATGACAGCAACAATACTACGCACGAAATGTTGTGTGGGAACGAATGCGAGCAGACGATGCAGGCAGCGCGGGAGTGCGTCACAATTCTATCTGCTGTTCCACACGCCAGATGGTGTTTGTTAAGCAGACTGTAATTATTTGGTGTTTATTAAGTAGACTGTAATTAAGCAGACTAAATATTTGTCTCTTGTGCACTGCAACAAGCGGTGTGCTATGTTATTACTAATAAGCCTTAAGCAGCATTTCAAGCCAAAATGCAATACAGCAAAATTTTAGTTGCTGTGCCTTCAAGTAGTTTTAAAAAATTAACAAACATTTAATTAGAAGTGACATTTAATTAGAGATGTGGGTGAATTTTTATTCTGACTATACTGAATCTAAAAAGCATCTATCTCAGGTAAAATGAGTCCAAAAGTTGCCTGCACGATACAATTGAGTAAATAAACAAAACATAACATTGGCAGCAGCCTCCCATCAGAGAGGTTAAATAAGTGTCATCAACGTCACAAAATAGCAGTGAAGCACTATTTTTGCAAGTTCAAGCAGGATGAATTTTGGGGTAACTGTGACCTTCAGTGGACGTGGAAACAACCCTACGCTAACGCTTCCTAATCTACTGTTCAACGTGCAGGCTTTACCAGTGCTCCTACTGTCGTGGGTTGATGATTGCCATTGCCAGCCAGATAATCGTTCCTACAGCGCCGATAGTGCTTTCGTCCGTGATTGACTCCGAGCATGTGCACTTCCCGGCTTAAACTTCCTTTGGCTATTGACTACAAACTGCCAACCGCATCGACACCGACATCACACCCGGCGAAGAATTTAAGCTGCTGCTGCCACCGACCTTCCTTCAGTAGACACGGGAACAGCACCACGTCAGCGTTTCCTAATATAATGTTCGACATGCAGGTGTGTAAACCATTACCGCTTTTTGCTAGAAAATCAGATGATGCCTAGTGTTCCCGTGTACACAAACATTTTGAGTAACTCTATTGGACTGTTGTTCAATGCTTCTGCTTTTACTACGCCCTGGTGATACTGAAAGAAATCCGAGACCCACCACTCACTTCAAAAATCTTACAGATATTGTGTCGTTGCCGGGAAAGCCCAACTGAGCAGATGTCAGTTATATTTCAATCGATCAAGGATATTCATACGCAATCATTACAGAGTGCAAAGGTTCAGAACAAATTAGCTGCTGACATAAAGTATATTAAATGTAGCTAGAAAACCATAGAAACAAATGTAATGGCTGTACAAAAGCGCCTAGACAAGCTAAAGCAAAAATCTGAAATCCTTGACAAAGTTAATGAGAAATTATCTTAAGTACATGCCTCTATGAACAACCTCGCAGCATGTAATACTTCGTTTCAGTCACAGACTTGACTTAAAAGATCGCTCAGGCGCAGTAATCTTCTCTTCCAATGCCTTCCCAATTCTAAAGAAACATGGCTGAAGACAGAAGCCGAACTAACTGCTGAAATAAAAAAGTCAGTTCTAGGTTCCTTCACAGGCCACCCAATTGAGAGGGCACACAGGTTGGTCTTTTTTTCTCCCACGATGTCCAACCCAATAATTATAAAACTTGCTGAATTTAAATCAAAAGAGCAGCTGCTAGCCCTCCGAGGCCAATAAAAAAAAAGAAACATTGGTGTATCAAAAAACTGTTCACCAACCACTCGTCTCGCCTGCAAAAAGCTAACTGATTTCCGTAACAATCGGCCTAATCCTGTCTCCTTTAAGTTTTCCTACAATAAGCTGATAGGAAACAAGTGTTACATTTATACTACTAGCCTTGGCATCATCGAAGAATCACAATCGCATGCCCCAATGTAGCCCGCACACAACATTCTCCAACAACTAGTTCACAATAGGGAAACGAGAGGGGCGGTGGTCTACTATCCCCTTTGCCAGCTCAGCTAACTGTTCTTCATTCTATTATGAGAAGCATTGCAAATAAATCACGCGCCATAAATTCGTGCGGCGCTCATGCCATTGCCCTCACGGAAACGTGGCTTTTTTCGAATGCGCATGGCAGTGAATTGTTTGATAATGCACGAAACTACTATCTATCGCCGTGATCGCACTGCGGGTCGAGGTGAAGGCGTGCTCCTGGCCATTTCTAAACGCGTTCCATCGTCATGCATACAAATTAATCACAACAACGAAATAGTTTCAGTTCTACTAGCAATCTGTCACTTAAAAATCATCTTAGGCATATGCTATCATTCACCTTCATCTGCACAACCATTCTTAAGCGAGCTCCACGATTCAATAAATATAATTTACTCACGTTTTTCTTCGACACCTCTGTTCTTAGTAGGTGATTTTGATCTCCCTAACATAAATTGCAACACTGATCCACCATGCTAATCACCTTTTTCATAGCTCCGTGATCTGTTTTTGGACTGGGTTAAGTGGTTATCATACTTAGAGTAACTAGAACTGCTTCAAATACACTTTACCTAATTTTGCTTAACACACCCACCTTTGCCTCTGAAATCATTTATCTGCCTGCTATAAGTGATCATTCCCTGTTTGATTTTCACCCTAAAATGCCACCTCCTAAACGAACTAATGATTATGTAATTTCTGAAAAGAAAATTTCAATGCCATTATTGCTGAAATGTCTACATTCGTCAATTCAATTTTTTTCTCTCATTTCAATGATCGCTGTTTACAAGCGTACTGGCGTCATTTTGCTGCAAAAGTAGATGAACTTATAAAAATAATACAATGCTAACCTTATATCATTTCCAATCAGAAGGCACCATGGTACGTCGCCTATATCAGACGACTAATTGTAAAAAATGATATTACAAATCTGCGAGACTGCCCACTGAAGAATGTTAGGCAATTTAGAAAACTGCACAATATGCTTACATTACCGCCTTAAAATCCTCTAAGTGGCATTTTCTTTTTTGTACACTGTCAGAAATGCCCTCAAACAATGTATGTAAATTTTGGCACCTAAATAACCCTTTGCCAGATAACAGCATTGTTCTAGAAGATCATTTTGACCATTCCGTTCATACACATTTGTGTGCCAATCTTCTTAATGACACTTTGAAAAACAAGTTTTCTTTAGTTGGTAACATCATCCTGCATCATGTGCAGAACACCAAATACATTGTCATGCCACTAATTTCCATTGATCCTTCCGGTATTGCTAAACTTATTAGTGACTTGCCCATTCACTTTTCTTCTGGCAACGACAATATCGGTGCTAAATTTCTGAAAAGTAACTGTTACTTAATTGTTACAGTTAGCTGTAACTGCTAGCCTGTTCAAAATCCTGCTTGTTCTGTTGGTTGATTAAATTCTAATGTTTTCTTAACTCTGTTTTTTTTTTGCTAACAGAGCTAAGAAAACATTAAAATTCAATCAACCAACAGAACAAGCAGGATTTCGAACAGGCTACTCAACAATCAACCACATTCATACTATCAATCAGGTAATAGAGAAATGCTCAGAATATAGCCAACCACTATGCATCGCCTTTATAGACTATGAGAAGGCGTTTGATTCAGTAGAAATATCAGCAGTCATGGAGACACTGCAGAATCAGGGCGTCGATGAAGCATATATAAACATCCTGGAAGAAACCTACAGGTGATCAACTGCTACCATAGTGTTTCATAAAGAAAGCAACAGAATACCAATCAAGAAGGGTGTAAGGCAGGGGGATACTATCTCCCCAATGCTATTTACCGCGTGCTTACAGGAGGTTTTCAGAGGCCTAGAGTGGGAACAGTTAGGGATAAGAGTTAATGGAGAGTACCTTAGTAACCTGCGCTTCGCCGATGACATTGCATTGCTGAGTAACTCAGGGGACGAATTGCAACTCATGATTACGGAGTTAGACAAGGAGAGCAGAAAGGTGGGTCTTAAAATTAATCTGCAGAAAACGAAAGTACAACAACTTCGTAAGAGAGCAGCGCTTCGAGATAGGTAATAGTCCGCTTCAAGTTGTAAAAGACTATGTCTACTCAGGGCAGATAATAACCACGGAGCCGAACCATGACATTGGAGTAACTAGAAAAATAAGAAAGGGATGGAGCACATTTGGCAAGCACTTTCAAATTATGACAGGTAGATTGCCACTATCTCTCAAGAGGAAGGTATATAACAGCTGTATCTTGCCGGTACTTAGCTACGGAGCAGAAACCTGGAGGTCTACAAAGAGGGTTCAGCTTAAATTGAGGGCGACGCAGCGGGCAATGGAGAGAAAAATGGTAGGTGTAACCTTAAAAGACAAGAAGAGAGCTGAGTGGATTAGAGATCAAGCGGGGGTTAAGGATATCATAGTTGAAATCAAGAAAAGAAAATGGACATGGGCCGGGCATGAAGCGCGTAGACAGGATACCCCTGGTCAATAAGGGTAACTAACTGGATTCCCAGAGAAGGCAAGCGGGTTAGGGGGAGACAGAAGGTTAGCTGGGCAGATGAGATTAAGAAGTTTGTGGCTATGAATTGGCAGCAGAAAGCACAGGACCGAGTTAACTGGCGGAACATGGGAGAGGCCTTTGTCCTACAGTGGACGTAGTCAGGCTGATGATGATGATCATGATGAACTGTTACAGTTCATTGAACCTGACAAAGATCGCTCAACCATCCTTAGGTACATCAACCATTCCTACACAATGTAAAATCAGAAGGGTGGTGTAAATTTAAGTCGAGTAATAAACACTCTGAATAATAATCGCCCTACTTCTCTAACGAGCAATTCCTGTAAACTGTTAGAACATGTAATTTTCACCAACTCATTACCTTCACGAATCCGACTTTTTTTACACCTGCACAACATGGCTTTTGCATACATTTTTCATGCTAGACACAACTCATATCATTCACTCACAAACTGCATCATATTTTGGACCGTTCATCATGCGCTGACTGTATTTTCTTAGACTTTAGTAGGGCTTTCTCCAAAGTCGGTCACTAATTACTACTATTATTCAAATTGAATCTACTAAACATTGACAATAATTCACTCAAGTGGACTAATTTTTTTTTATGTAACAAAATTGAGTACGCTACTGCTAACAATCACAATTCGTCATCTGCCGGGGTTCACTCAGGTATATTGCAAGTGCCGGTCCTTGGTCCGCTTCTGTTTCTTATTTATATTAACGATATCACGCATTCTATTTCTTCTAACATCCATCTTTTTGCAGATGATTGCGTCATTTTTCCTGAAATAACCAGTGATAATGACATTTTATTCCTTCAATCAGATCTTAACACCGTAGCAGCTTGGCAAATGGACTTAAACATTGGAAAATGTAAGGTAATGCGCCTAACAAGATCACCCAAAGCCCCCACTAACACATCACTTAAACAGTGCTCTGCTAGATCCGGTCAACTGATATAAATACTCGGGTGTTCTTGTCACGGCACACCTATTTGGGCACCTCACAACGCATACATTACTAATAATGCGTAATTATTGACCCATTTCACTTACATGCATCTCTTGCAAACTACTGGAACATATCGTGGCTTCTCATATTTACGATCACCTTGAATCGCACAACTTCTTCTCCCATCAGCATGGCTTTAGAAAAGGCTACTCATGTGACACCCAGTTATTCGAATTCACGACTGACCTTCACTTTAATATGAACGCTAACGAACAAACTGATTGCCTCTTCCTTGATTTCGCCAAGGCATTCGATACTGTCCCTCATTGTCGTTTAATGTCTAAATTGGCCGCACTCCGTATTGATTCATTAATCCTGTCTTGGCTACGAAGCTTCCTCTCTTCGCGTGAGCAACTTACGGTGATCAACGACATTTCATCTAACCTTTGCGACGTCACATCCGGTGTTCCCCAAGGCAGTGTAATAGGTCCGTTACTTTTTCTAATATACATTAATGATTTGCCCGATAACCTTTCATCCACAGTTAGGTTGTTCGCTGACGATTGCGCCATATACCGCAACAATAAATGTTTTAATGATCATTCCGCTCTCCAAAATGACCTTGACCTAACCTTCCGGTGGTGCGAAACTTGGCAGATGTCCCTTAACGCCTCTAAATGCAAGTTAATCTTGTTCACTCGAAAGCATAACAATTCAGCATTTCACTATAAGCTTAATAAAGCCGTTGTGTCAGCTACACCATCTTACAAATATTTAGGCGTTCACCTTACATCGGATCTATCCTGGAGTACGCATATAGCAGCTGTCTCATCGAAAGCATCTCAATCTCTCGGATATCTCCGCAGAAACTTGCGCAACGCTCCTTCTAACGTACGCGCATTATCATATATTACTTATGTTCGCCCACAGCTAGAGTATGCACCATCCACATGGTCACCATATCAAGATTACTTGGTACATATGTTGGAAGCCGTCCAGAATAGAGCAGCGAGATTCATCTCCGGAAACTACGACTATCATTCAAGTATTACCCTAATAAAACAAGACCTTGCATTTCAGTCACTAGAAATACGCCGCAACATTGCTCTTTTATGTCTGTTTCATAGGTACATTTATAGTAACGAAATTCACTGTTTGCCACTTTATTCTCCTGCGCGCACTTTCCAGCGCATTCACAATGCCTGTAGTTTTATGCGCATTCATGGTCACACGCAGGCATTCTACTTATCATCACTACCTCGAGCCATTGCATATTAGAACAATCTTCCGGATCATGTTGTATCCATTTGTAACCGTGAAATTTTTCGTGACAACCTGATTTCGTTGCACTCTAGTATTGTATAACGCTGCTGCACCTTGATTTTTGTAATCTTTTATATATGTATATATTTTGTCGTCTGCTTTTCTCCTTTATTGTTATTTCGTTTGTATACTGATGCCCCCCTTACTCAATACCCTTCAGTGGGCCTGTAAGGTATTTTGAATAAATAAATAAATGCCAATCGTATGTTAGGCTACATATGCCGTAACTTTGCAAAAGCACCCCCAGCACTAAAACTGCTTTTATATAACGCATTATTAAGATCCAAACTCGAATGTGCCTCTTCTGTGTGGGATCCTTACCACGATAACTGGATGGCTTCACTAGAACTTGTACAGAATAACTCCATCCATTTCATACTGTCCAACTATAACTGCATCACCAGTATGACTTCAATGAAATCCAACCTAGGCCTCCCTTCACTTGCATCCCGTCGTAAAATATCACGTCTGGCCACATTTCACAAATTATTCCATCATCCCTTACTTCATGACCAACCAATCCTCAATCCTCAGTACATATCCCATTGTACCGACCACCGTCGTAAGGTTGGCATCACATTATGCAACTCCCAGTATTTTTATCGATCATTCATATCTCATAAATCAGCAGATTAAAATGACCTATTCCAGGACATAGTAACTATTACTAATAACCATCTTTTCTGTCAAGCATTTTTCTAAATTCGTCTAATTAGAAAGTATACAATGTATTATAGTATTCATTATTACATTTGATCATATTTATTGAGGTCGTAGTCCTTAGGCAGTTAACATTGTATAATGAGGAGTTCTTGTTTGTTGACTAACTTATTTTCATGCTGTATATTATTTCTTGTCTACTAATAACCCTCTATAATGCCATATGGCCTTGAGGGTAAATGAAATGAAAATAGCGTAAGACTTGTTTGATCTTTGCTGCAAGGACCAAAGTGAATAGCACACAATACTTGATTGAGTGTACATCACACTTGTCAGCGACCTTTCCCCATTACGTCTTAAAGCTGCCCCCAGTGAGCTGCAGAAGCCTGGATATTATAGAGGTCACATGAGAGAGAGAGATAAGGAAGGAAGATAGAATAATGGCGCTGTCACACGTAGGCTTAGGGACGTCAACTTCACAATGTGCTTATTTTCCCATTACTGAGCAAGACAAGTTTCCAAGGGAATCGCATTAAATAATTAAAGTGATAAAGATCTGTGAACTGATAAACGAAATCCTTAAACTACCAGAAAGACAAAACATACCCGTCCAAAAAAAAAAATATGCACATAAAAAGGCTGTGCAATCAATGCATTCCTGACACTATAGTACTGCGTGAGGCTGCTACAAAAAAAATTGCCCCCCCCCCCCCCCCCCTTCCTGAAGGAAATCGAGACGAAATGCGAATGAATTTCTTTCGCCTAGGCACAGCATAGTTACTTTAATGGCATAAATTAATGACAAGACGAGGATTTGCACCGTAACCACTTATTCACACAATTATCAACCAACGAATGGTCGAGAGTGAAACACACGCTTCAATCCATTTATATATACGTATGTCCAAGCGGACGGGAGAGTGGGGCGCAGGGAGGACAGAGAGCGAACGGCGAGAAAAGGAGCAGTGAAGCACTGCATCTACCCTTTCCTACACTGCCTCCACACACGCGGAAGCTCCGCCGAGCTCCCGCGATGCGAGCACTCTCACACACCAGAGCACGCTCCACCTCTTTACTGACTCTCTGCTACTCTGTCCGCACCATCTGGTCCAGTAGCTAAGGGCGAGGATAAGTGCGCGCGCCCAGAGCTGAGTTAGTGAGAGCAGAAAGATAACACCTGCCAACGAGCTGACACTGATAGGTGCCTGACATGCCCTGACTAAGAAATGCATATGCATTTAAATGTGTGCAAAGCAAACAAAACAAAGGGGGGACGGGGATGCTCACCTTCTCAACCATGAGCTTGACACAGGCAGTGTGGCCTTCCCAGATAGCTGCTAGTAAAGCTGAGATTCCATACTTGTCCTTAGCCTGCAAAAGAAGCCACAGCAAAAGTACAATGAGTGTACGGTCAAAGCCTAGAACACGTAAAATAAAAGCACATTTGGGCTTCTGCAATTACCTACTTTCAGCCTAGCATTAAAAAAAAAAAAAAAAAAACGCCGGGCCTGCACGAAACGTGCAGCACAGCTACGGTGAAACCTGGGAGAGCAGGCCTTTCAGAGCCTCCTCTACACACTTTTTGGGCAACTGATATAAGCGCACTTGCAGGGTACCCACTATGCCATAAGTCATCATAACTTTTGTGTTGTAGGGAGGCGTCCACTAGGCCATCCTTTGTCATTGTTCGAAGAAGTGAAGAAGCCTGAAGCTTTAGTAATGGGTTGGAGCATTTGACGATACACTCGACACGCAATCCCTATTGTTTGATGCCCGATTGTTTCTTGCTGCTCTAAAAACTTTGTTACTCATACTAACAGGATTACTTCCCAGACATCAAGCTTGCCTTCCAGACATCAAGCTTGCCTAGGGTAAGTTTGAACGGAGTTCCAAGCACCGACTTAGCTCAATTGTAGAACACTGCGCTGGCACAAAGGGGACCTGGGTTCGAATCCCATTGTGACCCTGGTGTTTTTTCTTCTCAATTTTTCTCATTCCACACAATGGTGGTTATGGACAACTAATTTGCACGTGACCCTTGTTGTGCGTTTCTGTTGCGATAGTTTCTGCAAAAATAAACTAGTTAACTACATTTGTGAGCCATTTGTTGCCAAGAGAAAGGAAGCTGAATCCTTACATTTCTTGTATTCAAAATACATATTGTCACGGTAATAAAATGGAAGTCAATAATATCCTGGCTATCAGCATGTCAGTTACAATCGAGCCAAACACGTTTAACCTCCTCCACAGAAAAAAAAAAAAAGCTCCGCCTAGCACAAATTGCAAACTGCCTTGCACAACAGACAAGGAATCATTGTATGTTTCTGTCAGTACTCCCCCTCTCAAAAAGCATCGTTTCGATGCTTTTGAAGCTGTAAAGGCAAGGGGAAGTATTCAGCGTGAGTGATATGGCTTCATCCTAGATACGTGAACTACGCCCAGTTGTGGTGCATGAGGAGATCATGCGCTGTTCTCAAAAATAACTCGGTAGTGGACATTGCTGAAGAGTTGCAAACTCTGTAGGATCCGAAGTAATGGTGTAGAAGTTTCTCAGACTTGCCGCGTTGGCGGATGGGAGTCCATATCGATACTTTTTTCCAGGTTCGTACGTCAACCCTCTATGACGAAGGTTGTACCGGTAAGCGTCAGATTGTTGCTGA
Organism: Rhipicephalus microplus; assembly: GCF_043290135.1. Classification (NCBI taxonomy): domain Eukaryota; kingdom Metazoa; phylum Arthropoda; class Arachnida; order Ixodida; family Ixodidae; genus Rhipicephalus; species Rhipicephalus microplus. Next base: position 210,715,811 of record NC_134701.1, on the reverse strand, counting down.
GAGCGGATGTGCAACCTGGCTACTTGGTGAGCTTCAGCACACTGAGCATACTTGGCAGCATTTCCTGTAGTGGTCACAAATGGTTCAGGTAGCAGCATGACGTCTAACATTGTGATAACCTCGTGGCCGTAGTCTCCTGCAGTCTCCTGCATGACGGTGTTTTATGCGAAGGTTACGAATGGTAGAACGCCGTCCCAATTTATGTGATCCACGTCCACATACATGGACAACATGTCAGCAATGCTTTTGTTGAGCTGTTCAGGAAGGCCTTTGGATAGCGGATGGTATGCTGTCGTCTGGCGGTGAACAGTGCCGTTAAGTGTCAGCCCTTCTTCTAGCAGTTGGGTGGTGAAGGCGGTACCTCTGTCAGTTGTAGCCACTGCCAGTGCGCCATGACAAAGTACAGCAGCATGAATGAAGAAGTTGGCACCATCACTATCGGTGACTCTTGGAAGTGGTCACGTTTTGCAGTTATGTGTTCAATAATCTGTTGCAACTGCTATCCAAAGATCACCAGTTGAAGATTTGGAAAATAGACCAAGTAAGTCTATCCAACTTGCTGAAAAGGCGCCCATGATGGTTAATGGGCGGAGTTTTGCGCCGCTGGCAGTCTCGGCAAGCTATAACATAGTGCTTGACAGTGCGGGAGATTTTAGGCCAGTAGTATTTGTGGGGAATACGTGCGAGAGTACGTGTGAACCCAAGATGTTTAGAAGTCGGTTCGTTTTGTCACGCACTGAGGATCTTGAAATGTAAATGACACCACCAGCAAATCAGTTTCAGCACTAGGGTCATAGGTGTACTTGTATAATATGTTGTTGCGGAGAAAGAACATCGAAATTGTGCGTCTGAACGTCCGCGGTGGATGCCTAAGCTGTTATTAAAGAAGAAAGTCGATGAGTGGACGAAGCTCTAGGTCTAGTCACACTGTTGGGAGCCAAGTCCGACGCTTTGACGGCGCAGAGAGAACTGGGTTCGGTGAAGATTCGGTGCTTCGTAACAGATGTCTGACTTTCGACGTAGTGGCGAACCAGTCACTGAATGAAAATAAAAGAGAGTGAATACTGTCTTTCTGCAGAGCTGACAGCTTGAAGTTCACGTCTAACTGGACTGAACACTGCTTGTCGTCGTGAGGACCGGAGGATAGTTCCACAAATAATAGGCTGGTTTTGAAATTGCTGAGTTCCTTGAAGCAGGCGACAATGCTGCCTTATGAAGTGCTGGTATTCCCGACTAAAATCCATCATTAGAAGCATAGTTGGCTCATTTGTCACTTTCATGAAGCTGCGGGCGAGGCATATTTGCCGAGACAGTAGGTGAGATGCATTGCCTTCGACAATTTCGAGGGCCATTCTGTGGCTGTCGCTCGCCACAGTAACCAGCACACTGGAACGGTGCGGCACTGTCGGATAACCCCAGCGCAACTCTGTGGGATTCGTTTTCGTGAGAGTTCGTGTTGCATAAAAATGTCACCAGCAGTTCTCGAAGCTTTATGACAGCCCCATATTCTCTCAAAAAGTCAATTCCTAACATGACCTGCCTCGAGCATTCTTGTAGAACGACAAAAGTGCCGATGAAGATAGAGTCACCAATATGCACTCTGGCACTGCATCTACCAACTGGTGTCACCAGATGACCACCCGTGGCAGTGGCGCAGCAAGAGGGGGGGGGGGGGGGGGGTCACGGGGGTTCAACCTTTTCCCAAAATTTTTCGTCCAACACCCCCCCCACCCTTGCCACTTACTCAACTTAATTTTTTTTGCTCGCTTCCCGCTGACATGATTTAGAAACTAAGCGCTGCTACTATCAAAATATCATTGCTGGGCACTTTTACAATGAATAATGTCTGCATACGTAAAAATGTGTTGCATTGTTTTTCAAGGCTTAGCATTCTGTGAGATTTTGGGCAGGAATCTCGGCCACGAGTGTTTTTAAGTTGGCTCGGCGACGGGATTAATGCTCAAGCGGTGGTCATACTCGTACCCGCCGGAACAAATCTCGCCAGAGTCGACCACTACGATAATTTTCACTGGGCAGAGATTCGTTTTAATGGTAAAAGCCAGACACAGTTCTAAGGTCCTATAGGCCACGTTCAAGCATATTACAGTGTGGCTCTTTGCACGTGTGCTAAGATATACTCAAGCCGAAGAATAACATTTCTATTTAACCTTCGCATGTTCTGCTAACATCTAAACACACACATGCACGCACACACACATGCACACACTCGTACGCATGCAACAGAATATTCAGTTTATGCACCTAACTCGTCTTGTATGGGAGTGTACAATATATTTATACATATATTTATTATGTCCCAACGTCTAAAGCACTCTGAAGTGTTGTCTAGTGACGAAGGTGCAACACAGGCAAATATGCCTGCTGATATTTCTACTGAATAATACGCCTTCTCATAATCTATGAAAGCTATGTATAGTGGATGGCAGTATTTTGAGCATTTCTCTATTACCTGACTGAGAATACGAATGTGGTCCATTGTTGAGTACTATAGCCTGTCCGACATCCTGCTTGTTTCCTTGGTTGGTTGAATTCTAATGTCTTAATTCTGTTTGCAATTACCTTTGTAAATAGCTTGTATACGACGGATAGCAAGCTGAATGGCCTGCAATTCTTCAAGTCCTTATAATCTTCTTTCTTATGTATTAAGATAATCTTAGCATTCTTCCAAGACTCTGGTACTCTTCTCAGCAGGAGACACTTCGTAAACAGGGTGGCTAGTTTTTCTAACACAATCTGTGCTCCGTCTTTTAGCAGATCTGATGTTATCTGATCCTCACCAGCAGCTTTGCCTCTTTGCATTCCCTCCAAGGTTTTTCGAATTTCTATCATTACAGGTGGGATGCCATCTGGGTTACTCCTTGTTCTTATATTAAGGTCGTGGTTGTGCCATCTACCGTACAGATCTTTGTAAAACTCCTCTGATATTTTAACTATCCTATCCATATTCATAGTTACTTTGCTTTTTTTATCCCTTAGTGCATGCATCTGGTTTTTGCCTATCCTTTCCTCTTCACTGCTTTGAAGCTTCCCCCGTTCTTCAGAGCGTGTTCAATTTTCTCCATGTTATTCCTTCTTACATCGAATATCTTACGCTTATTAATCAACTTCGAAAGCTCTGGCGATTCTATTTTCTCTGTTGTATTTGAGGCTTTCATACTTTCAACGCTTTTTAATGAGGTTCTTCGTCTTTTCGGAAAGCTTGACAGTGTGCTGTCTAGGTACTGTACCTCCAGCTTCTACTCCACACTCCGTAATGATACTCACTAGGTTATCATTCATTGCGTCAACGCTAAGGCTTCCTCGATAAGAGCCAAGTACCTGTTCTGAAGTGAGGCTCTGAATTCCTGTCCATTCCCTCTCAGTGCTAGCTCATTGATTGGCTTCTTGCCTATCAGTTTATGTCGTTTCTTCTTCAAGTCTAGGCGAATTCGAGACCATACAATTTTATGGTCACTGCATCGTACCTTGCCCCAAGCACTTCCACATGCTGCACGATGCCTGGGTGTGCTCTCACTATAAAGTCTATTTCGTTCTTACTTTCGCCATTAGAGCTCCTCCATGTCAACTTGCGGTTCCCTCGTTTTTGGTAGAAAGTATTCAAGGTCTGTAAAGTATTGCGTTCTGCGAATTCTACTAATAGCTTCCCTCTGGCATTTCTAGTACCAATGCCATAATCTCCTACTGCCTGGTCTCCAGCCAGCTTATTCCCTACCTTGGCATTGAAGTCGCCCATGAGATGTTTAACCCCATTAATTGATCACTAGCAACTATGCTTTTACTGTTGTTCAGAACATGTCAATTCAATATTAACTTCAATTAACTTTCATCCTTAATTGAGCTGGCGCTTATGGTTGATATTACACACACATTCAGCTGAAGCCGACTACATTCCCATGAAAGAACAGAGAGAATGTCTTCTGGGCGGACTTCTATTTCACAGTGGATATTCAGAGAGCGATGCCAAACAATCTTTTATGTGTTGTTATAGCTCTCAGGTACAACTTTAGGAGTCTTAGCGATAAAAAAAAGCGTTCTGGTTCAGCTGTGCTCACCAAAAGAATTGCCGTGATCTTTAGTAGATGGTGCACGTTTGGGAAGAATACCTCTGGGCAATTGCGACCACTTGCATTGTAGACATGCTCAGCATTTCTGGCTTCCATTTCGTAGCATATACTGTGAACTCCCCTTGCAATACTGAAGTTGAGATAATGTCCGAGTATACACGCCAGTAAACCTCACGGCAGTGGGAAGAGTAGCAGATTCGGAAATGTTCTGTGGCAGAAACGAAGAAATCATCTTTAAGGTTAAGGTGGTCCGGTGCCTTTTAAAGCGCTCATTGAAATGGTCTATTAAACAGTCCAGAAAAGGCCACAAATACTGAAAGCCTAAAGTGCTCTTCCACGCCAGCCACTGGCATGTTACTTCGATGAAGCTGCCTGCCTGTGACAAGCGGCATTCTCATTTTTGCCAGTTGTCAAGTGTGCACTGGGAGCAGCATCACTTTTCAGGAAATAATCATCAAGCGTTGTATCGTACAGCGCTTTCGCACGACCATCGAGTCTCATAGAAGAGAGCTGATCAACCCAGGACACCAACTACAAAGCAATACTTGTAGGCAGCGAATTTCAAAAGGGTGACTTCGCATTGCTAGAAAGCAACGAGCTCAGCAATGTTTGGGCAGTGACCCTGAATGCGAGAAACGAGAACTTTAGCGACGATACATGTCGGCTGGTAAAGTTCCGCCTTAAACACTAGTGCTCGTTTCTCGCCTGGCGGAAAGAGTCGCGGGTATACATTCTTTCTGCGTCCCTTCAGGTGCCGGTAAGGTCGCGTTCACCCAGTATCTTACTCTGTGCGCAAGATGTTTCACGTTTGTGATTGCGCCCATTCGGAAGGCTGGTAGTTTCTGCCGCATTGTGATGAAATACCACAAATGTGAATGAACGTGAAGGAGGTGTTGGCAGTAGTGAAATTCCAGCGACTCACATCAGAATGCTCAAAACAGACAACGAACAGGCATGGACGGTGCACAGTAGAGCGTATGTAAACTCGTGTTGCATGCGCTGGCAGTGCTCGTCTCAGTTCACGCGTTCTGAGAAATGGATTATGGTGCACTATGCTCTAAGCAACTCCCGAGTTCATTCCTTCATCACTGGTGAACGGATCACTGAAGATTTTGTGTGGTTCAAGGCTGTTACTGTTTTTGCTGGTGTAAGTGCTGGAAACATGAATGCGCGTATACTGCGTGGTGAAATGTTCTGTACAGTTCTGAATCTGTTCAGGTAAGAGAAAAGTCGGCTGCACGCTTGCAAACAATGAAAGACACCTTGCTGCAACATTATTATTTCAGAGAGCCGAGTGAAAAGAGCAAAGAAAAAAAAAAACGAGAACATACCGCGTTTTTTGCGCGTATTCAAGTGTTTTAGCGCATATGCGCAGCGAGCAAGTTTTATGTGAGTAGGTATAGTCTGGTCGCACGTGCACTTTTTATTGAGACCAAGTGAACATTTCTCATCAGTGATTACCTTGCCCTTGCAGTATCACGATAAAACCTCTTTGATTGGAACACTTCATTGCTATCAATAGTCACAGTGCAACTGAATGTCTGCCCAAAAAATAACATGTGCAAGATAGTGTTGCCAACATGCGACATATCTTACAAAAAAAATTGGTATTGCGAATCGCAAGCATGCTTGGATGCACGCAGTAAAGTAAAAAAATGTCGACTAAAAGCTGCCACTGTGTCAGGGCGGCTTGACATATAATGATTGATATAAAAATCACAGGCATGAAGTCACAGACAGCGACAATAAGAAATTTGCTTAGCAAAGTAAGCAAAACTGAAATATAATTATGAATGTACAAAAACATGCTCCGTATACCTCTCATTCCTTGTAAGCGGTACCCTCCTTGACCTGTCAAACGCACTTCGCCCCGAGCACTACGCCCTCTACGCTTAACAAAGAATAACGATTAACGATGTCTTCTTCGATCGGGTGGGTAACCGCAATAACGCGTTTTCGAAGACTTGTCCATTCAATGGTGCGGCGAGAGGCCGTTGCTTCAACAATCACTGTACCTGTTGTTTACTGTATTTAGAGTACTTCTTACAGTACTGCCCCGGCGCCGTGGTCTAGTGGCTAAGGTACTTGGCTGCTAACCTGCAGGTCTCTGTGTCGAATCTTGGCTGCAGCTGCTGCATTTTCGATGGAGGCAAAAATGCTGCAGGCCCGTGTGCTCAGATTTTGGTGCACGCTAAAGAATTATTGATGGTCTAAATTTTTGGACCCCTTCACTACGGCGTCTCTCATAATCATATGATGGTTTTGGGACGTTAAACCCAACATATGAAGCATTCTTACAGTACCTTTACTTTCTCTCTTTACAACCATACGCTTCGGGAGAGGGGGAATCTTATGACTGTTTAAACTACTGCTGATAGTGACATCACAACAGAGAAAAGCTGATGCCTGTGCCTCCCCCCCCCCCCCACTTCATGTCAAGTCTATGTGAACCCCCCCACCCCTTCCGAAAAAAATTCTGGCTACGCCCCTGACGCGCAGTACACAGCTGGGGATCATGCTTTCACCTTCTTGACTATCAACTCGTCAGTTAAAATTAAGCCGAACGTTTTTGCCCTCTTCTACAGAAAAAAAATAGAAACTCTGCCACGTACAAATAGTAAACTGCCTTGCACAACAGACAAAGACACACTCTACGCTTGTGCCAACATATGAAGGCTAAAACTGAGTAGCTGACATCTTTGATAAGATCAAGTGATTAGCATCAGTGATTGGCAATGGTCCGTCATCAGAGGGATTGGGTGCAATGTCGTTGCAGAAACAAAATGGCATTCGAGCATACAATCATGTGAGTTTCTCTGTGTTCATTTCACGCGTGACTTTAACCGCTGTGCGTCCTATCTCTTCCCGATACCGATAAAGTGCTAACAGTGGCACAGCCCCTTAATTATGAAAGTGCACATTCTGAAGACAACTGTGTCGCATCTTTTTGCAAGCTCGAGACCTCAGTCTGTAAGTGGCACAAACAAACAGAGAAGATCTTCAGTTGCATGCAGATTAAGAATTTTCCATGAGCTGAAAGTGCGAAAACATTCAGACTCTGAAAAAAGAAAAAAAAGCTTGCACCTTATAAAGCAACTCCATGTTCAATAGGCTTCTGAAAGTGATTGCTTTTGAATTGGTACACAATCAAGGCTTATCCAGAAGTGATCTCAAGGACAGAAAAATAGGTTCACAGGAGAAACTTCAGGGAGTATAACTTCACATCTGGTAAAGGCCAATCGTTTTTGTCCCATCTTTTCTTTCTTAAGGATGGACTTGTAATAGACAGCTAACTACTTCTAAGATAGGATATCCTACCACAACTGCAACTATAAGGGTATTTTACAAACTAGCTAACATTCCTCTCGGCTAATTTTATGAAAAACAACCCAAGAAATTGGAAATGAGGACAGCAGCATTGTTACAGGTGAAGTATTGAAGCTCTGAACACATACTGGAGTGAATGTGTGTTCGATTTCCACCACCTAGAAGTATTTCCAAATAATTATACATGCATCAATAAAACATGACAGCTGACTTGTCCATTGCTTCCTGTAACTTCAGGACTAACAAAGGTAGAGCTTTGTCGATCCCCTCATTTTTCTCACAGTGTTCCTTGCAACACTTACAGAACGCAACAGAATGTTTTTTGCACATCACACCGTAGCTTCCGAACTACTATTCCAGCTCAAATGGCCTTAACACAGCAATAATGATGCATGCTTCTTTCATTTAACACTCTGCCAGTTTCGATACTCACATTTACATCAGCACCTTTGTCTATCAAGTATTTGAGGACATCGGCCTGGCCATAGTCAGCAGCGTAATGTAGTGGAGGTCTTCCGTCAATGGAGGCGTTCACGTCCAAACCCTGGGAAAGAAAGATATGCAAGCCGCCGCTACAGAAACCTCGAATACCTTGTCCATTCTTCATTTTGGCTCTTTGTCAAGTGCGGGATACAGTGCGGAGTTGCAGCAATACTTCTTTGGAGACTACTTTGTTGATACTGAAAGAATCACCGCTGTTTACCAGACGCTATTGTGCTGCGACAGAAAGTGGCAACTACAAGAAACGTCAGCTTAAGTTCGTGCTCGAGAACTTGGCAATTATGAGCACGAAATCACAATTTCCCAGGATAGCAATATGCTCCTATTCATTAAAACCTGGCTAGCTTATGTCAAGCTTATAACATGACAAACATTAAAATACTTTCAAGGTCCAAAGTTACGTCTGGCCCGAAAATGTGCAAAATTTAAAACCAACTAAACACACACGCTCTGATAAAAATGCTGCATGTTCTAAAGCCTGCTAACTGTTGAAACGCATGTTTTGGCAGTGCGGAATTGGCCCGCTACAAAAGCTAGGACGGCGCCAGAATTATTACTCAACGAAAAGCATCGGGTCGCGTTCCGCGTCTAAGTGGGACGCTTCCGGCGCCTCTGAGCTACAAAAGCTTTGGTTACAGCACACCGATTCGCTGACACGGGCGTTTAGAATAAGAATGCCAAATAGTATGTACAGGAAGAACAAGGGGCAACTACAGCTACATAATTAAAGCATATAGAGCGCAACCATTAACGATTCTGCCGGTTATGTAGGCGATCCCTGTAAAACTACAGAGCGCTGCTCGCAACTCAGCAGCGAATTCAAATTAGTAAGGGTGTCGCAACGGTTCTGTCCGGTAATAAACGTGTGGAGGCGAGAGCGCGGAGGACTCGTACGTAACGGCGATATTTTCGGCAAACGGCTGATAATGTGTCAACGGTGCCAAGGGATACAGATACGCCAGTAAACCGAGACCACCGAAAGCAGCAGGGCGGCATAGGCATTTTCCGCTACGAGTACGCACCTTTTGCTCGACGCAATCCTTGACCTGATCGAGGTCGCCGTTCTTGAGGCTCCACAAGAAATCGGCGCTCATCTTTACAGCTTGCGGTGAAAGCAAAGGAAATAACACAAGCTGGCGCGGAACGGAAATCTCAGGTCAGATGCCCACTCATTGAGAAAATTGCAGTTCATTGTTGCCAACGGCCGAAGCAAAATCTCTGCTAAGCTCAACCGTCATATTGAACTTTCAGCGTTGCCAGAGCAATAACGGCTTGTGCCCAAAATTGTGCAAAACGTGCCAGCCGTGACGTCACCAACTTGTGTGAAGTTTGTACTATAGTAAACTGTGGCCTCCAAAACTGCTATTTGACATCAATAACAAAGCCGTTCCATCTCGGAGGTCATGCTTTTCATTCAATTTGCCATAATTATCAATCGCCGTTGCAAGCGCAGCCTGCAAAACCACACAGCCAAGTCGGTAGAAAACTTGTATAACGACGGTGACTCTTCCTGGAAGCCTCAGAAAAACACAGCAGTAGTGTTCTTGCGCGTTTAGGTTTTGCTTCCACCACTGAATTTTGTTCAATTCTGTGTCTTCGAAATTATTATTATAGACCACTTTATTGAGATCAGAAACCTACAATGGGTTATTCGCATCAAGGACTTCAATCCTCCTTTTGGTCTAGCTGCTTAATCAAATAAATTAAAAAAATAATAATTTATACAACGTTCTTAATTACTGTCCAAAGTTATGTATTTAACCATCTGAAGACGCCTGCGGTTATAGAAGTAATTCTGGATATGCGGACAAACCATCGCATTTTCCTGTTTCTTGAGAGTCCCGCCGTGGTGGTCTAGTGGCTAAGGTACTTGGCTGCTGACCCGCAGGTCGCGGGATCGAATTCAGCCTGCGGCGGCTGCATCCTCGATGGAGGCGGAAATGCTGTAGTGAGTGAGTGTGAATTTATTAGAAGGCAGAGAGGTCGGCCTGAGCTAGTTCGCTCTAGCCTGCTACTCTACACAGGGGATAAGGGAAAGGGGAAAGAAAGAGGGATGAAGGGTGATGATGGGCACAAGAAGAGGTGGTGCGTATGTACAGTAGCCACTTAGTATAATACCCTACAGTCTTGTTTCTAGTCCAGTGCTTTTTATAAAGTCTAGAACAGCCTTTGTAGCAGTTTTTGACACTGTTTGGTCGTTCATTGCTGACAATATGTGGCTTTCACTTAATGGTGTTCGTCCAATGCTTGCCAACGTTGCAGTTAGCATTTCTCTTTGTGACACGTATAATGCACAGTCACAAAATATGTGAGCTATCGTTTCGCGCACTTGGCAGCGTTCACAATTTGGGCTGTCCGCACGGCCGATTAGGTGGGTGTAGTGACGAGTGAAGGCGACGCCCAGGCGAATTCGGTGCAGTATATTAGCATGTCTTCGGCTGATTTTATCTGGAAGACGAAAAGTCATACTGGGGTCTGTTTCCCGCAGGCGCTTGTTCCGGTGATCTGGTAGCAACCAGTAAGTGGCAGCGCATTCGCGCATGAGTGATCTCAACAATGTGTTGACGTCAGCTCGCGAGTAGGGTACTTTGACATACATAGGAGCGTTGTATATTGCCGCTCTTGCTTCGCTATCGGCTGTTTCGTTGCCAACCAGGCCGCAGTGTCCAGGAATCCATTGGAGTGTAATCAAGTGACCGCCCCTGTGTGTTAGGTCAAATGCTTGGACGATTCCTAACGTTAACTCGTAAAATTGGCCTCTTCTTAAGCAAGAATGGATAGCTTGAAGCGCTGATTTTGAATCAGACAGAATCGTCCATTTACGCGGTGCTTGATCGTTCACAAATTTTATGGCTTCTTGTATAGCAACAAGTTCTGCAGCTGTCGAAGATGACCTACGATCTAATTTGTACTGTCGGGAAATACCGAGTTGAGGGATCACGAAGGCTGCAGCTGAGGCGGATGAAGTTACGGATCCATCGGTGTAAATGTGCACAGAGTCGCTGTATCGGTCATCTAAATGTGCCAAGGTGAGTTGCTTGAGGGCAATATAAGAAACATGCGACTTATACGAAATTCCACGTATGTGAAGGCACACCAGCGGTTTAGTCAATGTCCATGGAGGCACTGCAGGGATTACGGCAGGTGCAAAGCCTGACGGGATCATGTGCCTATGCGTATCGAGGCATCGCGAATAGGTACAGCCTGGTCGGTCCACTTGTAGCGAAGATAACGGGTGCTGTGCATGTCGGGTCAGCAGACGAAGGTGCACTCGAAGAGGCTCACAGGACGTGTAAACCTGTATAGGGTAGGTGCGTGACTCCTCTATAGTGCCAGAGGTAGATGTGCACCGTGGCAGGCCAAGGCATATTCTCAATGCTCGTGCCTGAAGGCTCTCTAAAGTACGAAGGCACGTTGCCCGCATGCTGGAAAGCACAGGTGAGCTGTACCTTATATAGCCCACAAACAATGCCTTGTATAACTGCAGAAGACTTTTCTCCGAAGGGCCCCATCTCAGTCCGGCTATAACACGAAGAACATACACAAAACTGATTAGTTTGTTTCTCAGCACAGTCACATGCTTTGACCAGGACAGGTTGCGATCAATGACGACCCCTAAATAGCGGTGGTGCTTAACCACGGGAATCACTGCTCCGTGAGCAAAGATTGGGTACCGCGACATTGATTTCTTCGTAAATACCAATGCAGCACATTTTGCTATGGAAAGTTCCAGGCCCTGACGACGTAAGTACTTAGATGTTATTGATGTACCTTGTTGTAGCCTTGCTCGCAGTTGTGGTCGCGTTGCTCCAGATGCCCATATGCATATGTCGTCCGCATACGCACTGATTCTGACAACGTCGGGAAGCTCAGCTTCAAGGCCAATGAGTGTTATGTTAAAAAGCATGGGGCTCAGGACGGCGCCTTGCGGAACTCCACGGCTTACGAGGTGCCTGGCCGTGTCACCGTCGGATGTCGACATAAAAATGGTACGTCCTCTGAGATAGCTCCCTATCCATGCGTGTAGTCGGCCACCTACGCCGATGTCTTCAAGTGCGTCAAGAATGGCCTCATGGTAGACGCTATCGTACGCGCCCTTTATATCTAAGAAAATGGCCCCTACCAATCTCCGACGTTGTCTTTCCTTTTCAACAGAAGAAACTAGATCTACAACACCATCTATAGATGATCGACCTCTACGGAAGCCATTTATAAAATCTGGTAAGCCAACATTATTCTCCAGCAGCCATTCCAATCTTGCCAGCACCATGCGTTCCATCACCTTACCGATGCAACTGGCTAGGGCAATGGGTCTATAAGAAGACAACTCGTGTGAACACTTGCCTGGTTTCAGTAAGGCCAGTATGCGGCTGAACTTCCAACTCTCTGGTACTGTCGCTGTTTCCCACGTAGAGTTGTAGAACGACAAGAGAGCCTGCCTTGCTTCCTGGCTGAGGTGATATAGAGCCGAATAAGTAATTCCGTCAGGCCCTGGTGCGGACGACCGTCGGGACGTAGAAATCGCAGCGTCGAGTTCGTGCATTGTGAATGGCAAGTCGAGGCGATCGTCGCTGGATGGCGGTGAGGCTAAATACGAAGGTGATATCGATGAGGAGGATATAACTACGAGTAAGTGGCAGTAATCTTCTGCAACCTCTACTTCAGGTCGACCTTGCTTTAGAGCCAAAGATCGGAAAGGGAACAACTGTTGAGGGGCGTCTGAAGGCTTCGGACAGTTTGCCATATTCGAGACAGGGGTTTTCTGGGATCAAGAGAGCTACAAAATACCCTCCACCATTGCCTATCGAGCTTATCGAGATGTCGCAATACATGTCGTTGTGCTTGGCGTGCTGTAGATAGGTCAGCTGGTGATTTCGTCCTCCTGTATTTTCTCTCTGCCCGGCGACGAATTGCACGAAGGTATTCATATTGTGCGTCAAGTTGTGATCTTGGTAGCGACACATTCACAAGTTTTGTATGCGTTGTTAAGGCTGATGCAATTAGGCTTTCTATTTCAGATATAGATTGAATGTTCCCGCACTGAGCATTTACAGAAGCTTGGAATCCTGGCCAGTCTACGCTTTTCACAGGCCGGGGAGACGAACGATGGAAACCTTTTAGCTGTATATATGTAGGGAGATGGTCACTTCCATGTGTTTCAACGTCTACAAACCAACAGGTGGTAGGCAAGAGATTTCTGCTCACAAAACATACGTCTAGACAGCTGCTGTACGATGCGCCACGGAGGTAAGTAGGTGAGCCATCGTTAATGGACATAAGGCCTGGAAATGCTGTAGGCCCGTGTGCTCACATTTGGGTGCACGTTAAAGTACCCCAGGTGGTCGAAATTTCCGGAGCCCTCCACTACGGCGTCTTTAATAATCATATGGGGGTGTTGAGACGTTAAACCCCACATATTAATCAATCTGATTTTCTAGAATTTTGGACACATTTCTTGAAACAAGCGGTGTACATGTGTAATGCAACACTTTTATCAGCGTGGTGGCGCACTGACTGACTGAGTCATTTTCACTTGAAAACAGGCTAGAGTATAGATAAGATATTAAATGCGAAGCATTTCTTAGCGAACTTCGGTAACTTGGGCGTATCTATCTATCTAACCACCTACGACATTTAGCAATCCTGGCCGTTTCGATAATTGTATCGATACCAAACTTGGTATGGCATAACATGACTGTATGAAGAACGTATTTGATTAGTCATAACATAAAAATCTTGTCATGAATGTCATGATTTACAATTCATGATCCTGCAGCTCTTGCGGTGGTTTCGTTCACATGATATGTTGCTAAACTGGTATGGTATGGCATGATTGCATGGCAAACACAAGCGACAGAACCTAACATGAAAATCATGACATGCTGTCATGTAACATGACTACATACCACGACGATAGTTATAGCGCGAGAACAAAACGACGACACAGAGACAAGAAGGACACGAAAGACACGAGCGCTCGTGTCTTTCGTGTCCTTCTTGTCTCTGTGTCGTCGTTTTGTTCTCGCGCTATAACTATCGTCATGCCATACCAACTAGCCCAAGCTGCCACACTTCTACATACCACGCTCATGACGCGCTCGCGACAGTTTCGCTGGTGTCAAATACTACCAAATTTGGTATTACAGTACGTGAATGGATGAAGAAGGTATGTGACTGGTGCAAATATGATAATCATGATGTGCGTGTTATGCAACAACATGACTACGTGCCACACTCATGATGGGATTACGGCCGTTTTGCTAGCTTCACATATGCCAAATTCAGTATTACGTGACGTCAATGGATGACGAAGGTATGTGACTGGTTCAAACATGATAACCATGAGATGCGTGTCACGTGAGAACATGACTACATGCCACAGTCAAGGCGCCAATACATTTCGACGTGACGCGGTGCGCGTGCTCGCCAGCGTTCATTTCGACGCGTCACGCCGGCGTTGCCACGCCAGGCGCCGGACCTGCAATATACTCGCAAGCGTGCGCCGTGGTGCGTTGCTTTGACGCATGCGCGTTTGAGCGCGTCCGGTGTCACTCCGTCACGAAAAAAGGGAGATGCAGTGTTATCTTGGTAATGCATCGGCACGAAATGCAGCGTGTCGCATTTCGCACCGGTTGCCGTCGGGCCGCGCCGATGGACACTGGTCGCGTCTGGCGTCAAACTATAGAGTGCTCGCGTTTTGCTAACGTAGCGTCGCTGTGCCCAGCGTGCGCTGGCGTCAACGCTATATTGGAGTATATTGGGCCCTTTATGATGTGCTCGTGGCCGTTTTGCTAGCTCCACATATACCAAGTTTGGTGTTACGTGACGTCAATAGATGACGAAATATATGACATGGTGCAAACATGATAATCCTGACACGCGTGTCATGCAAGAACATGACAACATACCACGCTCATAGCGTGCTCACGGCTGTTTCGCTAGCTCCACATATACTAAATTTGGTATCACGCGACGTGAATAGATTACGAAGGTAAATGACGCATCCAAGCATGACAATCATGACACGGAAGCCATGTGCGGCATAATTTACCTCTACTTCGTAATGTTGTGCTGATTTTAAAGTGACATATTTCTCATTTATACTTCGCATATCATCGATTGCGAAGTATAAATGAGAAACGTGGGATCAGTCAATTTTTTATGTTCCGTAGGGTCGATTACTGCGTGAACCCCTGAGAAGATATCATCACGTGATGATAGCAGCCGCATCGGCCATGAAGATATCAGACAGACCTTGCATAGATGCCCCATCAAACGCAGAAGTTAGACCGTCGACGGTCTCGACACGAGTGACGCAGAAATAAAAGTCATAATCGTACGTTGACGTCACCACGACGTTACAAATCACTAAAGCTTGCGACGTTACAATTACGTTACTATGACGTTGTCAATTGGTTAAAGAGGGTCCGATTACGGAGCCAGTGCAAAACTAGGTGAGGTGCAGAACGCTTGAAATGCCTCCGATCCTGGAGGCAATGCGAAACCACTTTAGGTGCAGAAAGCTCTCGCAGGGAGGCGGGGTAAAACCAACCTACGCCCGCACGTCCAGTTAAAAGAAAAAGAAGACTTTCGCTTTCGAGTCACCATGGTCGATGTATATGTGAGTTATTACTTGGCATATTGTACTTACAGTGTCCTTATGGTTTCCTAAAATTAGTTCGTAATTCAATAACTAGCAAAACGCACACCTTGGTCACGAAAGAGTAAGCATCGATGCAATCATACAACACATTTCAAGAGAAGAATTGATAGGGTGCCCTGGCCACCAAAGCAAGGGTGGCGCCAGGATGTTTTTACTGGGGGGAACCCAGGCCAGGTCAAATGATTTCCTTCAGGGTGGCTGGGAACACATGCGTTGTGTTTTTTTTTTCACTACGTTTGCTCATCGGCGGGAGGGGGGCAAAAGGGGAACAAACCTCCTTGAAGGGGAATAACCCCCCCTAACCCCCACTGACGCCGACAGTGCACCAAAGCCGACTTTGATGAAATGTACTCCAGGTGTATGTTTTGGAACCTGAACAATTATTCTGAAGGTCTGTGGAAAAAATGAACATTGTAAGGAGGAATAAATTTTTATTTAGAACTATCCGTCGATTTGGCTGAGCCTAGACTTCCCAAGTGTGGACCGTCGATGTCTTGCCTCTTCGCTGTATCACGGGCTGGATAACAAAGAAAAATATGCAGACAAATTTCGGCCGCTGAAATTTACACAGGTGTGTGTTGAACTGAGCTCGTTGAATTTTGACACGAAAAGAACAAAAATATTTTCTGGAACAACGAAAGAAACGGGACGGAGAAAGAATAAGCACATGACACAAGTCCCGTTTTTTCTCGCTGTCCTTCTCAGTATCATGTACCGACACTGGCCTTTCAAAACACCCTTCTGCAGAAAACATTAAGTTGAGCTATATATTCTCTGCACATATTCATATGTAAGTATAGATTTCATTCTGCAATGATCAAAACTTTATTACTCCCAAAAGAGGAAAGCGGCCGAGAGGTCGGTTACGCTGCTTAGAGGAGGTCAGCGGGGATGCCTTGGGACACCGCGGCCTCCAATGCACGTGAGATTACCCGGCGTTGCTGTGCCGAGTCAGTGATACGCAGGCAATTGTCGCGAACGAGCGCTCAAGAAAGCGCGCGCCTCTATTTTCTAGCGACGGCGACAATACCAGGTGCCATTTGGACGCGCCAGAAACCGGCGAAAAGAAGAAAACAAACATCAACGGACTCCTCGGGTGCGCCCTCTCTCCCCCTTGAAGACGCCGCGATACGCCGACCAACCTCCTCGCATCTGTCGCCGAGCGATCTGTGCAAAAATCTCGAAGGGGCGTGGTGATGCAAAGTTGCATCACCTTACGAAAGAGGTCCCGCCCTTTCCACAGCCGTGATGGTGCAGCGCGCCGGCGAAACGACTGGAAACGTCTATAGAACCTAGGGCGAACGTATATAAGCAAGCACCTCGTTCGTTTGTCTTTCCGCCGCAGCCATGCTGCTAGGTGTTCTGGGGACGCTCGCTCGCTCCGACTCTCCTAGCAGCGTCGGGTGTTCACTTTGCGGCGCACACACGGTAATACACACACATTGCAGGGGAATCGCACATGCGTTGCGCAACATATATACTCAACTCCACACACAAATGAAACATACACGGATACGTACAAATTAAAACACAAGTGCCCACCAGCGCTGGCTCACATGGTTCCCTTTAAGAGATGGTTGGTGTAATTTTTTTCGGGTGGGGGGGGGGGGGGGGAAGAGAACCAGGGTAAACAAAACAATGACAGCGATGAAGATCAACCAGAGAGTACAAGCGCTGGACAATGCTTCATTTTGTTTACATAAACTTTTGCTCGCACACGCTTTTAGCGCTCGACCGTGTATGTCTTACCGTGTTCATGTTTATCTTTCTGCGCATACCAGTTTTCCTTGAAGAATGAACCAACTCGCCTAGCTAGAAATTCTATTGAACACTCCGTTATTTGCGCCTAAAAAAAAAAAAAAGTAGCCGCTGAACGTCTTACTCCAAATCCTCAGTTTGAACTACCCGAGCCGTCGTGTGCGGTGTTACATTCAAGAAACGCAACCGGTGCAAGATTGCTGATCTAATCTTTTACGTTTGCGGCAGCTGCTTGCTCAGTAGTTCCGGGTGGTCTTCCCGCCAACGCATCGCTTTCAGATAGCTCGCGCTGCCCACCATGGCTGAAGGCGTTTTGTCCCCCGTAAAAAAGAAAATTTAGCAATTAATTATTTATTCCGTATAGCAAATACATTACTACCCCAGCATCACACTTAGTGTATTATTTTGGTGTAAGAGCCACGATGCCGTTTGAGACTGACTAATCATGTATCACCAACTCGCCCAATCAGTCATGTATCACCAACTCGCCCAATCAACCATTTTGGCCGTTTGAGAGGCAGCCTTCTATAGGGTTTTGTTCGAGTAGCGATGCATGTCGGATGCGGGGGCACGCCAGTAAATGGGTTTAGAAAGAGGGGTTAACGATTTGTACTTCGTACTCTACGATGGGAGAGCGTAAAGCCGTCCCGTGCATGATGTACGAAACAAAATCACATGTCTGTGTTTAGAAAAAGATGTATAACGATTTCGAGCACTTTGTACTCAACTATGGGAGAGCACTGAGCCGTCCCGCTAAAAGAGTTTCCGGGGCCTGATGATTGTGTGTTTAGAAAAAGTGGTTAACAATTTAGAGTACTTTGTACTCTATTATGGGAGAGCTGGAAGCCGTCCCGTGCACCAACTGGTAGGTGTTCTGTGGGGGGGTTAGAAAAAGGGGGTAACGATTTAGAGCACAGGGTACTCTACTATGGGAGAGCTTAAAGCCGTCCCCAAACACGATGCCAATGTTTCAAAATGAGGGCAAGACTTCCTGTGGTGCACCTCTTTACTAATCGACCATTGTGTAACAAATATCAACGTCGCACTCCTCTTTTCAGAGTCGGGAAATATCACAGGGCCTTTAAAAGTTGACTGGCTATGTTGAGCAGCGCTATGTTGAACATCTATATGTGCAGCAACGTGTGCCCTATTCTTTTTGGGCTTTACGCGTTTTCTTCGTGTTCTCTCTCTTTCCTTTAATCAACCTTCACTGAATGGCTGTTGCTGATACTAAAACTTAAAGAAAATGAATGAAAAATAAGAAGAATTTAGGCTTCGGAAAAGTTCTCCATCACGATGGGATGTGAAGGTGGGGGGGGGGGGGGTGGGGGGGTATGTACCACTGCAGCGCTGCACCTCTCCGGTCGAAAACAAGGTCTGCAATGGATTAAAAACATGGCAGCATATCCACGGAGTGAATAATGGAGAGTGGGGCGAAGCATCCGTCCGTCCATTCGTTCTTGCTTCTGTCTGTCCATGCGTGCGTCGGTGTGGCCGCCCGTGCGTGCGTCTGTTCGTGCGTCCACACGTCCATCTGTGCGTCCGTCCGTGCGTTCGTCCATGCATCCGCTCCTGCGTCCGTCCATGCGTTCACCCGTCCGTGCAGCCATCCGTGCGTCCGTCCATGCATCTGTCTGTGTGTCCGTTCGTCCACCTATTCAACAGTCCAAGTACCACCATCTCGCATCTTTTCATTATATATTCCTCATATAGAAGCACCGCCATCCAGAGGACATTCCAAGGACTGAACGAGAGAAGGCACACGCACACTTTCTTACGGCTTGCGCTTCGTGTCTACTTCACACCCTTAACCTTGTCGAGTTCATGGTATACACTAGTTCACTGTATTCATGGCACTGCGGCCCAACGCTCGCTAAACCTTTCTAAAACCAAGGAGGTTACGCTCAGCGAGTATAACGTAGCAACATTTTCCTGTCAGATGGTGCTCAATGTACATGCCAAAGGCCGCCAATGGGAAATGAGAGACAGGAGAATTCGGCTTTTAGTTAACGCGCACGCTGCGAATTTTTTTATTGTTAAATAATGCACAAAAGAAATCTCCCACCAGCACCACCTTGGAGGTCAAGATGTAAGACTGGTTTCTGTGCTACTACTTCGACGGGTGCCGCTATAAGAAGCTTCGCCCCTAAAAGGGAATGAAGTGACGACATGTGGTGGACTCTGCGCTGAGCGGTTGTGTTGTCCGCCATCTCCGACGCCAGCGTAGCTCTCGCTGATCGGCCCACCGTGCGCGATTTCCTGACACCGTGCATCTTTGCCTAGCGGTTCACTGTCCTCGGACTCCTTCGACCGTGTCCCCCACCTTTTCTAGGATGACTGCCAGTTGCGCATGTTGGTATGATGAAACATGCGCCAA